>NC_054555.1:28380848-28608640 GCF_017654505.1 Polyodon spathula | reverse complement strand
CTTCCTCCTCCTCTCAGCTGTGGCCTGTGTCTGTACCCGCTCACCTTATCTCTGCTGTGCTCTTTCCATTAGATAATAATGCCTCCAGCATCTCCCATCCTGCAAAGGAGAGCCATCCCTCCTGTAGCCTCCCCTCCTCCCAAACGCGCTGCCCAGGAAGTGAAAAAGTGCGTCGCAGTTTCTCAGGGGATGAGGGGACCCTAGCCGGGCCTCTGCCCCCCCCTCCCCCTCCACCTCCCCCCGGGCCCCTACGAGTGCCCTCCCCTCCTCCGCCTCGGAGGGGGAGGGCCCCAAGCACCCCTCCCCCTCTCCACCAGTCGGGGTGGACGTGACCTTTGGGAAACCTCTACAGATGGTCCTACGACGAGGAGACTGTCTGCGCGGGGGACGGGAGAGGACATCTATCGGCCCAACCCCAGGAGCTCCACATAGAACCCGCCCCCCCTCAGCCCACAGGGAAACCTCTTCAGATGACTACCAGGAGCTGCTCCTGCTGCAGACGCCCCGGCCCACCCCCAGGTGTTAGAACCCGCCCCCCCTCAGCCCAAGACGGCTGTCTCTATCGCCTGTCAGACTGACGACGACCCCTGCTTTCCTCCAATGAAGGCATGAACTCATTAATCATTATTCCTCTCATCATTTCCTTTGTTTCATTCCTCCCATATGTTTAAACGTATTCCATGTTGTGTTTAGTCACTGTCAATTCTATTCTGTACAGTTTGGCTTTAGTCATTGTGACCAGACAAGGTGGAGTTCACATGACTCGGAGAGATGTGATTCTGTTACTTGTAACCACCTCTAAATGTGTATTGTATTCATTCAGTACATTGTAGTTTATTTGTACTTCATGCAGATAGCTGTGGTTGTAAATGCTGTGCAAGTATAGAAACGACAGATGAGTGTTTTAAAGGTTTGAACTGATCCTGATTGTGTAAATAAATACAACTTCAACACTTGCATGTATTCTCAGACAGTCCTAGAATGACAACAGGCTCCTATAAAACAGGTTGAATCAGATGCTGTGTTATGCAGTGCTATGTGTTCTTTGGCAGTACAGTGCGAATTCTTTCTAGGAGTGAGGCTTCTATGAAGAGGCTTGTTTGAACAGTAGTGTTCCTCTGCTTCCAGACGATGTTCTACCCTCCTCTATCCCGACACCCCAATCCTCTCGCTGCTCGCCCCCCTCTCAGCCCACCCACGCTCGACAAGGCAGGACCCCGCTCTCTTTCTATGCATGCTTTTGCTTCAGTCGCTAACCCTGTCATTGCCGCAGTCCAGCGGGAGCAGTTTAATCCTTGCGTTCCGGTTTTGTAAGCCGTGTTGGATCGAAACACAGTCTCTGAACTAAAGAACATGCCAGCTTTCTTAATAAATTTGATCAAAGACAAAAACTCTAAGAGGTTGCTTTTTGCTGTTGAATGATTTTAGTAGTGGGAGTATTGAGATCCACCAACCCTTGGCTCAGTTGAAGAGATGACAACTCCAGAGTGGCATTTTTTTAAATAGTTGTAAAACTATTACATTTTTTAACTTGCTTTTTGTAAATCCTCATCTTTTAATAGTAGTGGCTGGATTGTGAGTGTAGCGCAGCAGAGAGACCACGCTGTTTCTGAGAAATGGCCTTTTTATGTGTGTCTCTCTCTATATATAATTTCACAGGATGTAAAGTCATGACTGGCAGTCTACTTCTTTTTTTAGCCTTCAGAGAACAACCTTATTTTCTGACCTTGCATTCATCCACACATGATCTCAATGTGCTGCCCTGCATTCATCCACACATGATCTCAATGTGCTACCAAGTCGCTGAGCTACAACCTTTCATTGATCCCAGATTATTGCTCATTTTGTAGGCTGCTACTTTATTTTTCAATTCGTCCACCAGGGGGTAGGCCACTGCACTCATTTTGGCACCAAAAACACCCAGCCAGGGTCCTTGAGGCATGATCTGAGGGATGCTCTCCGGTCTGCCATCCTGAATCCATATCTGCTTCTGTTCCATTCTCATCCTATGTAGTGCTGGAAAGAAGGCACCTGTTGCATAGCAGTTTCATCCATTCCAGGTTTTACTTAGGGCTTGGTTAGCCACCCCAGTTTATATGTCGAACCAGGAGTGGATCAAACTGCTATGCAGTGGGAGTCTTGGTTCGATCCCTGATAGGCTCCTGTTTTGTGATTTAGTGAATGACCCTCGTACAGTACAAATATAGCTGCTGCTGTACAATTTCCTTTAAACATAAATTAGCTGGATTTGTGAAAGAAGAAGGTAGCGCTACAAAGAAACTTGGTAATAACTGTAGATATTGATGAAGTGATTGCAGGGCAGGGAATAAGATTCCCGTTGCAGAGCAGTTCGATCCATTCCTGGTTTTACTATGGAGTTTTAATAAGACACACCTGTGCTTGTTGCCTATGCACTAATCAGGATTGCAGTAAAACCTGGAATGGGTGAAGCTGCTTTGCAGTAGGAGTCTTGTTTCCATGCCTGATTGAATGCTGTGGATGATCTGCTGTTCTCTTCATGCCTGTCTGATCCTCTGCTGTCTTGTCCAGTTTCCCCAGCCGCTGGCTCCCTTTCCTCCGCCGGCTCCATACCCCGGGAGGGAAGACTGGTTTGACCTTGTAGATCCCTTTGCCTCTCCTTCCCCCTATCCATATGGAGAGCTTCAGACACTTGATCCAAACGTGTGTATCGACAGTGAGCTGGACAGTGAAATCAAGTGTAGAGCTGAGCAGTGCTGGCCAATATTCCCCCTTTCATCTGTGCATGCACACATACAGTCTGAATAAATATAGGTCATGGTCCTGGAGGGCTATTCCACTCCTGGTCTTTGTGCCAACCCTGTTCTAAACTGTTTAATCGAACCAATTAAATCTACATACAGACCCTGCTGTAGTTAATGGTCTAATGTTTCCTGTTAAACCTGGAGTGGAATGGCCCTTCAGGAGCGTGATTAGACACCCCTGCCCTACAGTATGTCCGTTCTCTCTGTTAGTTTGGGGATTCGGTTCTTGTCTCCCCCGATTTGCACTGTAGTGTTACTCTTGAAGCATCGTTCTCTCTGTGTGTTCTTGCTGATTTTAATCAAACATTTATGTTAAAATCAGGCTTGCTTGAGGTTTTGAGTTTCTTCACTTGTTTCTCCAAATCCCCTGAAGGGTTCGAGTAAATAACAAGGGCTAGTGCCAGCCTGTTCTCTTTTAAACAATACACAGAACTTCATGCTTGATACGGTGTTCAGCTGGAAGTCAGAAAGATGAAGGTACATAACAGTAAATGTACACTATAGGACTGTAAAGAAACGCTTCACTAAATACTGTTTACATTGAGAGATGCAAATATAGACCTTGAGACTTGCTGTTAACTAGAGGAGTCCTTTGTGTTGAAGTGCTTGGGTATTTATAAGACTTCTTGCAGTTTCTCTGACCTTGCTTCCTCTGCCCCACCCCTGCAGATCATGGCCCAGGGGAAGGGTGGTGGGGGGTCCCCCCCAGCCGGAGCCCCCAAAGCTGGAAACAAGCTGGACAGCATGCTGGGTAGCCTGCAGTCTGACCTGAACCGGCTCGGTGTTCAGACCGTAGCCAAGGGGGTGTGTGGAGCCTGCAATAAACCCATCGCAGGACAGGTGAGCAGACTGTTCTGGCACGTTCATATACTGCAGGATCTGAAACTGGCAATGAAATCCAACCACTTCAGTGCAGCCAAGAGAAACTGCACTGGTGTCTTAATAATGCTGACCGTGTCAAATATACATGCCCCTGTAATGTAGAAATATATATTGTGCTTGTCTGTCTCTGAGCTCCAGCTTATCTGCAGTGTCTCTCTCTCGCTCTCTCCAGGTGGTCACGGCGATGGGCAGAACTTGGCACCCAGAGCACTTCGTGTGCACCCACTGCCAGGAGGAGATTGGCTCCCGCAACTTCTTTGAGAGGGACGGGCAGCCTTACTGCGAAAGGGACTATCACCACCTCTTCTCCCCGCGATGCTACTACTGCAACGGCCCCATCCTGGACGTGAGTCCCAGCATGTGATGCGCTTGTCCATTGCTGTTCATTCTCCCCGCTGGGATGCATGTATCGTGTGTGTAGTGCCTGTCTGAATGTTGTGCTAGTGTGTGTGTGTAGATGTAGCTATAGAATGAGAAGGACTTGCCCAATAGTTATATAACATGTAAGTGATGTTGTTGAACGTTAAGGGAGTTGGATTGGTAATATGAGGGCCCCTGGCTGTCTGTAACACACACAGGCACCTCGTTGTGATCCAGTTTTTCAGGATGGCTCTAGTTTTGAATTTGCAGCCTTGTCTGTGGTTGAATCTCGCTGGCATGCTTGTGTCATACATAACAGAAACTAAGTTGGGGTAGATCGAGTGACTTTTCATATTGTTATTAAATAAGAGTGGGCATGATGACTCCTAATGCAGGAAAAGCCTGGTTCAGAGTCTCCCCTGTGAATCCGCAAGTATCCCAGTACTGCCTGCTAAATAATGGCGTTTTAAAGTGGCTCAGACAGACAGACGGTGTTTTTCAGGAGTGGTTTATAAAATGATTTTGGTCCCAAGGGATATGTTAATCTGTAAAGCAGCAGCAGAAATCTAGTTCATGAGTCATTCACTTCAGGAGATCTTGTTATTGAGCAGCGGGACGCTGCTGCCCACAAGGCACTCTGAACAACCGCCTCCCCCCTGAAAACAGAACAGAGCCGCTCTTCTCTCTGAACAACCGCCTCCCCCCTGAAAACAGAACAGAGCCGCTCTTCTCTCTGAACAACCGCCTCCCCCCTGAAAACAGAACAGAGCCGCTCTTCTCTCTGAACAACCGCCTCCCCCCTGAAAACAGAACAGAGCCGCTCTTCTCTCTCTCATTCCTCTCTATCTCATTGTACATTTCCATGGCAGAAGGAGGTCCCATGATGTATTGCCACACAGTAAGTCTGGGGCTAGGATTAGCGACCAGGCTCTGCTGTCTACAGTTCAGTAGACCATACTGACTCCATTCCTGCAGTGTGCTGGAGAGTCCCTCCATAACTAACTGCCTGTCTTTTATTTTTGCAACTCGCCACATAACGAGTCTGACACAATGGAGCACTGTTGACACTTCCTGTTTCATCAGACCTTGTTTGTTCTCATGTTTTTCAGCACTGTTGACGTTTGAGACATTAGTGGACTGGATTTTAGCTTCCCACAGAATGTCTAAACTTGGCTTGTAGCTTTTATTTTGGTTGTATTGTATTTCTTTATTGGTCTATTTATTCATGTTAGTTATTTTTTCTTCTAACAGAAAGTTGTGACTGCGCTGGATAGGACCTGGCACCCGGAGCACTTCTTCTGTGCCCAGTGTGGAGCTTTCTTTGGTCCTGAAGGTAACTGCAGATAGAAATCCCATGTTCCAGTACAGCTGAGAATTGTGTGACCTCACAGCTCTGCTAGCGAGCTCACCTCAAGCCTGCATTGCATTCAGTCCTGGGCTGTCTCTCGCAGGCAGATGCAACTGTGGTTTCCAGAGTCTAGCATCGATGTCCTCCACTGCAGCCATTACCTGCAAGATAATAGAGCACATTGAGAATAGTGACCCTAGGTGAGAGGGCTTAACGAGACATCGATGCCTAGGATGTGATTGCCATTGTGAACTGAACAAATGTTTTTGTGTATAAGCTGATTCTCAGAAGAGATCCGGGAGGTTTGCAGTGTCTACTGATGTCCACGCGGCACACTGAATCCTCAGGACAGGGAGTGAGTGGGACTGTGGTGCTGCCGAGCTCCACTAGAAGTCTTCACCCTTTCTTTCCGTGTGATCTCTTGTGTATTTGTTGCTGTCTGTCTGCAGGGTTTCATGAGAAGGACGGCAAGGCGTACTGTCGCAAGGATTACTTCGACATGTTCGCCCCAAAGTGTGGAGGCTGCGCTCGGGCCATTCTGGAGAATTACATCTCAGCTCTGAACTCGCTGTGGCACCCCGAGTGCTTCGTGTGTCGGGTAAGAAGCAGCCAGCATCACATTATCAGTGTCACAGCATCTCTCCACTCAACACCTCCTCAAACTGGGTAGCTGAGCTCAAAGCTCCCTCTAGAGGGGAGACACAGGAATGCTGATTTGCACAGCAGCAAGCTGGTACACTTTTAAA
This sequence comes from Polyodon spathula, assembly GCF_017654505.1. NCBI lineage: Eukaryota > Metazoa > Chordata > Actinopteri > Acipenseriformes > Polyodontidae > Polyodon > Polyodon spathula. The sequence goes on along the minus strand of NC_054555.1, from coordinate 28,602,521 downwards.
TAAACATTTTAAATAACTGCTGTATTTAGAAGAAAAGTAATCTGCTTTAATAAACTATTAATTATGTCAATCTTGCAACAAGCTTGGCCAAAAAAAATAAATATGCAATTAAACAGCTTGGAGCTCATAGTTTCTTCTATTGGATTTGATTGACCTGAGGTGGATTTTATTTTGTTTGAGAACATTTCACAGCAGGGTTGAGTACGAACCTGCGTTCAAATGCATTTGTATGTGTAAATCTTCCACTTACAAATGCTCCAGCTGCATTTAAATACAAACGCAACTGTAACTTTGCAGATGTGTTTGCTAACGTTCATATTCAAAATGCAAAGATGGAATTGTGTGAACAGATGTGACACAACCCATAGTAATGTTTATTGATCTGTAGAAAAGTACTGATCAACATAGATAAATATAGATACATACATGCACGAGTCATTTAGACTCGGTTCCAACGCCCTTTCAGTGTTAGATTACACCAGACCACTGTTACCCTTAATAAACATCAAAGTTTCAAAGTTGCTGTCAGACAGCCTTGTCCGCTCCGGGTGAAAGCTCTTGGCAGCAGTAGAGAACAGCCTCTGGGCAGGGGCAGAGGAGGCAGGAATACACAGGTAGTGCTGAGCGAGCTGGGAAAGCCGGGGGAATCTGTACTGGTTGCCTTTCCAGAATGCAAGAGGATCTTGACTGTAGGGGATGCAGGGTTCTTGCAGGTAGGTCTCCACTTCTTGGGCATGTGGGCTGGTGACATCAACCTGGGGCTGCTCTTTAAAGAAGGGGAATATGCAGCTTTTCTTGCATGGAGGGGGAGAAGACTCCTCTAGCTGGGGATGTGAATCTAAGAGGAAGGTGCTGGCCAGAGTGAGGAGGTCCTGTTTGAGGCGTGATGATTGGTCACCTTCATAACAGCAAAGCTTCAAGCGTGGATCCAGAACAGCTGCTCTCTGATAAGGGGTCATGTCCTCGTACTGTGACAGGTGCTTTTCAGTGGCACCCACGAGAGCAATCACAAGCTTGCTGTTGTACTCTGATGGGGAACGGAGGTGTCTCTTGATCCCACGGACAGATGGGATGACCAAACTAGCTGCGATAACTTGGTCTCCTTGTATCCGGTCTTCATCTTCCTCAAAGGGGGTCATGATGCTGATGAAATCCTTAAGGACAAGTCTGTCTCTGGCAGTGAGGGGAGCTGTATCTAGGGAGTCCAGCTTTTCCTTGTCGATGCTCAGTACACTTCTCGCCCTCTTGAGCTGTCTGTTCCAACATGTAGCGTTGACAGCCTGGGTCTTGGGCTGCTCTACCGGGAGGTCAGTGGCTGTTGTAGACTCCCGGATGTGGGCTACAGTGGATGAGACTTTGGCCAGGACCTTGATGGTCTGTGTAGATGACTTGAGTCCGTCCCTCACAACAAGTTGAAGTGAGTGTGCAAAACAATGCTTGTGTTGAGGCAGGGATTCCAGGAGACTGTCATCTGACACACTGTCACCATCCAGGTCACTTTCACTGTCACTGGAGTCCTGAGAAGCTTGGGCTTGTGGCTGGAACCCTGGCAAGTCACAGGCTTGGCCCATGCTGGAAGCATTGTCCATGACGACACTGGCAATTTTGCTGGACATATTGTAGATGGCCACAGTTTGCTCATAGTTCTTGAGCATGCTGCCAGCTGTGTGTTTCCCCTTCACACGTTTGCAGGCAAACAACACTGTCTTTAGGGCGTAGTTGATGATCATATGGCCAGTGACGCCCATGTAGGCAGATGCCTTCTTACTAGACCATAAAGCAAGAGTCAGGGAAACACTTGGGGCCGAGTTGACAAGTTCCTGCAGCTTGTTGTGCAGAAGGGTGTGCTGCTCGCGTACCAGGCAGTGCACAAAGTGCTCCTGGCTGGGGATGTTGTAGGCTGGTTGGGTTTCTTGCATGAAGGCATAGAAGAGGAGCTCTGCACGAATGACACTGGCAGGAGCTTCCCGGCTACAAGGCTGACCAGAGCTCTGTCTGCCTGCGTCTGGCGAGGGTCAGTGCTGCTTCGTTTCTCAGTAGGTGCGGCGAGGGTCCTCGGAAGTGGTGGCCGCTATTTGGCTTGGCTAGATGTAGGCTCCAAGGGTACTGAGGCGTGCTTTCTCTAAAAAAAAAAAAAAAAAAAAAGAGAATACACGATATGTGAAGCACAACTACATAATATTCACTTCAGTTGACTGAATTGATCAGGCACAGCCTTGCCTAACAGAAGGTGTAATTGCAGGGATGAGCTGGTGCAAAATGTCCACGGTGCAATACCCATTAAAACAATACCACGGTAACCTTAGTCCCGCGGTATACAGTACATCATGCAAGTTATACAATGAAGGCTTGCTAAAATGGAGAAGTGCAACGGAAAATTGCTTTAAATTACTGTCATTCACAAAAAATCATTTAAAAAGAAAAAATCCTTTAACAATGCTTTACACTTTTTTATATTTTACTACATTAAAAAGCTGAAAGGCATAACAATTTTATTTTTATATAATATATATGTAAAGAAAATCTGAATTTTTCAACCTTAAAAGAACACACTTAGGTTTTTTTTTTATTCATTTGGCTCATTCAATTAAGATCTGCCCTTTACTCAAAACAGCGTGGAGCTGCAGTCTGTTACAAGAATTCATAAATAAAGTGCCCATAGCGACCAGTAGCTGTGTTACTTCATGTCAGTACGTGTCATTTTACCCGGCAGCTTTCCCTTGGTAAAAGAGAGGTTTGTGTTGCATGAAAGGAGCCAGTAACTTACCTTCATGTGATTGAGGAGATTGGAAGTAGCTTTTCTGTTGAAGATCATTTCCACTGGGCAGTGCTTGCACCTCGCCTTACACACCGCCTGAGCATTGTCAGGTATATCAAAATGCTCAAAGACCACTGAAGCTCTGCGTTTAGACATGGCTCTGGTGTAGTGCCGGGATATAAATCGAGGCTGTTGAGCAGTGCAAACACAGCTCTCAATCAGATGTGTGTGTGCCTCTCTCTGTCTCCTTTTTTTCTTTCTCTGTCTCTCGCTCGCTCTCAAATGCAAATGTTTTGCATGCATTTATATGCAAATGAAGGTGCACATGTATTTGCATTTAAATGCAAACGCTGTTGCACTTGAACCCAGCCCTGTTTCACAGTAGAATCTGTCTGGATTCGTTGTTGGGCTAATCCTGGGGCTGCAGTGTATAGTTGTCTCATGCAATCTTCAGGGCTGTAATAAGAATAATTGTGGTGGTTCAGGTTGATTTGACTGGAGCCCCTCCAATGCTAATGCTCCTTCTCCCTTGCCTTGCAGGAGTGCTTCACCCCGTTCGTAAACGGCAGCTTCTTCGAGCACGACGGGCAGCCCTACTGCGAGGTGCACTACCACGAGAGGCGTGGCTCGCTCTGCTCCGGCTGCCAGAAACCCATCACCGGCCGCTGCATCACCGCCATGGCCAAGAAGTTCCACCCCGAGCACTTCGTCTGTGCCTTCTGCCTCAAGCAGCTCAACAAGGGGACCTTCAAGGAGCAGAACGACAAGCCCTACTGCCAGAACTGCTTCATCAAACTGTTCAGCTAGAAACCTTGTGAGGGCGGGCGGTCAAACCTGCTTAGAAAACGAGCGCTTGAGCGCCTGGTCTTTTTAAAAGTGATCGCCTTTTTTTATTTATTTTTTTTCTTTTCAAACGTTAGAAATCTATGTACACAGTGTAGGGGATCTGTCAGAGCTGTCAGTGTGATCTCTACTACAGAAGTGGTCTTTCTGATACAGCTTCAAGTGTGCTGTTCTGACCCAAGCTTACCAAATCGATGGCAATGGGCAGAGCAGTTCTCTCTCTCTCTCTCTCTCTCTCTCTCTCTCTCTCTCTCAATAAGGTGCATTTACAGCGAACCATGTCAAGATATATGGCCGTATTTTGTAAAACAGTTTTCATGACGGAAATTTTCTTATTCCAAACAAACCAACAACAAAAAAACAAACAAGCAAGAAAGCAAGTCCAGGTCAGAAACAGGTGAAAGGACTCTGTTGCACCCCACTGCCTAGGAAACCCAGGGTAGGGTAGGAACTGTTTAAAAAGTCTGGTGTCTTGGTCACCACAGTAACTGTTCCAGTATGCAGGGGGATTCTCATGCTAGAGAGCATCAGTGATGCTGTCTCCCAGGTAACTGACTCCTGACTGGCCATGCATCTAAGTGCCTGTGTCATTACCACTGCTCTGGAGTGAGTGAGTGTGATCATAGAGGACAGTGTGCCTTCCCTTACCCTGTAATGTGGCCCCACAAGCAAATCTAAACTGTGATAAAGATCAAGGATTGGGATGTGTTGGCTTGCACCTTATTGAAAAACAAAAACTGCACACAGTAATTAATAGTGCCAAGAGGATGCCAATATTTAACAGTAAAGAGCTTTACTGTGAGTATTGGTTTTACAGATTCCTCACTGCAGCCAGTCTAGCTGTTGAATGCAAACTGCTGCTGCAGTGAATATGGGAAAGCCCAGAGGCAAGGTCTCTCTCGCTTTGCAAGTTTAACACTTTAGGGGGAGGGATTTTATTCAGCTTCATGGACGAGGAATCAGATATTTTTTTACTTCATATTGTTAACCTGTTTGGGGCTGAATCGTTTTTAAAAGTTTGTTTGTAATCATTAAAAAATGTAAGATATTTAAATCATAACGTGTTCTTGTGAATGTGGAGTTCAGAACTGTTATTTTCAGTGTGGTGGTGATGGCAATAACGTTTTCTATAAAAACTGTGTCACGTGTAACAAGTCTCTACAGACAGTTACCGTTATAATCAATTTCATAAAACATTTCTAATATAGGGTTTGGTTATTCATATCCAGTCTATACCTTTTTGCTCCTTTTCTGACAAAGTATATAGATACATATATAAAAATATATATGAAATTTTAACAAAGAACCACTTATTATATCCTGCCTCAAAAGTTTTCAAACTCGGACAAACTTCTTGGTTTGCAAAAAAAAAAAATGTAATTCTAATCTAACCTCAGCTTTGTTAAGATGCTAAAGAATGGTGTATCGTGTTGAAAACAAGCGAATGACTGCGAGCTGGAAAACGCCTCTGAAAAGAAAAGGAATCGTATTTTATAGCACAAGCTGGAATTGCCTTGTGAAGGTGATTCCCAGGCTGACACGAGGTGGCTGAAATCATGTTTTATAACCTTTGAACTGCTGTGTTTTTACTCCATGCCTTGGTTTTGTTGGAATGCCTGTGGTTCAGTTCATTGCCAATAACTGAATCCGTAATGCAAGTCTTAATTACTACAGGCCTTTAGATGCTCGCTCTTTTTTTTTTTTCTTTGAGTGTACTAACAATTTGTTTGGTTTGGTAATATATATATATATATATATATATATATATATATATATATATATATATATATATATATATATATATATATATATATATATATTTTATTTTTAAACAATATAAAATATAGTACAAAACTTATTAGGGTTTAGGCAACATGCCGACCAAGTGGTCAAGATTGACTGAAAGATTAAAAATGAATAAACTAATAATGCTAAAAGTGAGAATTGCTTGTTGCTGTCAGGGTATATTATTTCTTGGTGCCAACGGAAATAACCAGAGCCATTCACAGCGCTGTTGGCAAAACAAATGCCATTGGCACCTGTCTCAGTAGTATTGGTAGCTTGTATTGCTGTCCAAGCTTGTGTCCGATTGATTTGTTTTTTTTAAAGTTGTAACGTGCCAAACAGGTTTGCTGCAGTGTTTCACACTGTGCTGTGGACAGATCTAACAGCCAACACCTGCTAGGAAGATGCTGGGGGAGAAAAAGCAAGTGTGGTTCTGTTTTTATTTTTGTTTTTTTTTCCTCCCTCTGCCTCTGTCTCTGCCTGTCTGTGCGCTCGTTTGAAAATTCCATTCCAGTCACGTGACACACACCCCTTTCAAAGTGGCTGGTCCCTCCTACTGGCCCTAGGTTGAGCCAGCAGAGTTGAAAGGTCATGCGGTCACATGGTTTGAATGATACGAGGAAGCCCGATCAGCGCCGTGCAGTTAGGATTCTCCAGACAAGCTCAAGGCAAGTGCAAGGCTCGGTACAGACTGATCCAGAGAAATGGGATGGCTCTTCCATGAGGGAGAGGTGGAGCTGGTAAATGCAAGGATACTGAAGCGACTCGCTCTGTAAACCTGGATACACCTCCAGGGTTAGTTTGGCTAAAGTCCCTGTAATGAAACGTACACTGTTCATTTTGAGGAAGCCTTAAACTGGCGTTCTGTTGAGCCATTATTTAGTTTGTCCTCCTCCTTCTCAATGGTGTGTGACCCCTTGATGATCTTTTCAATTAACAAGGTAAACTGTGTTTTAATTAAACTTTACTAATCCATGTTTACAAGAACATTGATTCGCCTTTAACCAAAGGGAACTGTCCCAAGTGCAGGCAGAGTGCTTTCTAATGCATTGTGGGTTTCTTATTTCCCGCTGCCCTACGAATCACTTTGTAACAAGCTTGTTATTCTGTGTCTGTGAAACCGATTGCTGAAGCATTTCATTTCATGTGATTATGCCAATAAAATATGCCCTTTTTTGGTACTTGTGTGTGTTACCCCTCTAACTCAATCACTGTCATTGTGGAAAACCAGCAATATGATCCTGGGTCTTTCCCCATGCCAGTTTCCGCAATGTCAAATATATTGGACACTGGCCAGCAAGGGGTTTAACATGGGAATTGCGTTATGGACACAAGGATTCATGTAGATCGATAGAGTGAACTTGATACTGATGTAATCCAGCCACTGAACTGTGTTTGTATTGGATGGCAATGACTGGGTGGGGTAGAGCTCTGCTTGTAAGTACAGGCTGCACCCTATGGGGTGCTCGACATATACAGAAGCACATTTAAAAAATTTAAAAAAAAAAAAAAAAAAAAAAAAGTTTATTCTAGATTGTTCACAAAGTATTAAACACATAAAATGTGTAATTTCATATGTATTTATAATTGGCAGACAAAAGCCTATTAACTATTGTAATACATTTAGCAATTATTACTTATTTAGTCCACGTTAAGAATTTCTGTAAATTGGTGATGATTAGACTGGGCTTTGATTGTCCACGGGTTACAGCAGCGTCTGCTTACGTTGAATTATTTGTGAAAGTTGACATTACATTCCAGTTAATGCTGTCGTGTCAAACAATAAGATGCTCTCGCTCGGTAAACACAGCGGCGGACGGGATACACGGACATGTCCGGGTGCCGCACTGTTTTACACGGCTGGCAGTGCAAAAGATTAAAGGCGCTGGATCACGCTTCAGAATCCGGCATACTCTCTGGTCGGAGTGGAGGGTCTCTCCCTGTGCTACAGGTCGGAATTACGACATCCACACTCCTGCGTCTTTTTTGCAAAGTCGCACCGCTTTTTCTCGTGAGTCAGCGATCTGAAATCGCACGGGGACGGATGCTGGTGAAAAATATCAGTCAGCATTTGCTGCATGGGCATACGCTGGTAATCGCTGGTAAAAAAACTTGTAATAGAAAAAGTTCGTAAACTTCCAGCGCGACACCATGCGTCCTTCGCACAGCAAATAGTGAAGCTGCGCAGCTTGCATTGCTGTCTGCCCAGTCATCTGCGACGGAAGTATGAACCCGCCTGGAATACCGGTGCTTGGGCTGCATTGCATCGCTCCTTCTTGCTCCGCTCTAGCCTGTAACTGCAGTTTCTATGACTGTTAGCTTGGGCTGCATTGCATCGCTCGTTCTTGCTGCGCTCTAGCCTGTAACTGCAGTTTCTATGACTGTTAGCTTGGGCTGCATTGCATCGCTCGTTCTTGCTGCGCTCTAGCCTGTAACTGCAGTTTCTATGACTGTTAGCTTGGGCTGCATTGCATCGCTCGTTCTTGCTCCGCTCTAGCCTGTAACTGCAGTTTCTATGACTATTAGCTTGGGCGGCATTGCATCGCTCGTTCTTGCTCCGCTCTAGCCTGTAACTGCAGTTTCTATGACTATTAGCTTGGGCTGCATTGCATCGCTCGTTCTTGCTCCGCTCTAGCCTGTAACTGCAGTTTCTATGACTATTAGCTTGGGCTGCATTGCATCGCTCGTTCTTGCTCCGCTCTAGCCTGTAACTGCAGTTTCTATGACTGCTTAGCTTGGGCTGCATTGCATCGCTCATTGCATTCTTCTTCCTCCGCTCTAGCCTGTAACTGCAGTTTCTATGACTGTTAGCTTGGGCTGCATTGCATCGCTCGTTCTTCCTGCGCTCTAGCCTGTAACTGCAGTTTCTATGACTGTTAGCTTGGGCTGCATTGCATCGCTCGTTCTTGCTCCGCTCTAGCCTGTAACTGCAGTTTCTATGACTATTAGCTTGGGCTGCATTGCATCGCTCGTTCTTGCTCCGCTCTAGCCTGTAACTGCAGTTTCTATGACTGTTAGCTTGGGCTGCATTGCATCGCTCCTTCTTGCTCCGCTCTAGCCTGTAACTGCAGTTTCTATGACTATTAGCTTGGGCTGCATTGCATCGCTCGTTCTTGCTCCGCTCTAGCCTGTAACTGCAGTTTCTATGACTATTAGCGTTGGAATACTCGTGAATGAGTGACAGCTTAAAGATCCAATCCCTGCTCGTCGCTGTCCGCATGCGGGGTTTCTGATTGGCTGCCTGTGTCAGTATAAATGGTTTGTTCCCGGATGGCGTTTCCTCTCTCTTTCACGCAGCCCTGACTGTGAGGTGAGTGGTTAGGTTACGGGGTGTGGTGTAGAGTTTGAAACGGGAATAATTACGGTTTTAGAGTCTTTGAATCGAGTCCCGGTTTGTGTTTTTGTGTGTTTTTCGGGATTCGGGGGGTTTTGTGAGCGTGTTGTCGGTCTCAGCGGCGTGTCTGTGTGGAGAGGCCTGGGCCGAGCCACGCTGCCTCAGTGCTAGAGTCGATTGAAGCGGGGCCATGTGGTGGGGTACCGGGGGCTGCCGTTACGCGCGGGTGTGTGCTCGTGTAGTGTGATGTGAAGTATTGTCAGAGTGCCCTGTTTTAATTATTTGCAATCCCAGTTTAATAATAATAATAATAATCTCAATCGGGTAACTCACTACTATCGGTAGCCATGCTACTACTAGTACATTTGATACAGAAATAACAAAGCGAAGCCCTTTGCAGAGCCCAGCTGAGTGCCCGGCAGGGTGCAAACCCGTTGTTAACCCTCTCTTGCACGCTTCCCTCTCCCCAGGTGACACCGTGTCTTTAAACCAGCTGTGTGGCAATCCTTGGAAGCACTGCGAAGATGCCCAGGGAAGACAGGACTGTGTGGAAATCCAACTACTTCACGAAGATCGTCGTGAGTGATCCACAGCATTTCTGTCAACCAGGCAAAGAACGGCGACCGCATGCGCGTTCAATAGAACTGGCATCGCTAGTGTCGTTTTAACAGAGTTGTGATTAAAATGAATATGTTTAGGAACTCCTCTGTATACAGGATGCTACGGAATGAAGGCTGGTGTGTGTTTCAGTTCAGTGAAACATGTCTGATCTATAGCCTGAGCCCTCCGTTTACAGCCAGGGTTTTCTATTACCCATCACTGTGTGTATTGACACATTGCTGTGCTGAGGCACTGAAAGTAGTGCAGTCTTGGAAGTGGAGGCACAGATGCGCAGGATAAGTTACAATGCAGCTGTTGTGTGCTGTATTGTCGTTCCCCCTGCGCACATGAACTCGTTTCCTACTATCCCTGTCTGTCTCGCTCCCACGACTGACAGGGACGCTTGGTCTCGAACATTTCTTTTTGTGTCTCCTGTCTACATCCTGAAAGCCAATGGCCCGCTGGAAACTCACCGTTTTTGGTTTTTTTTCCTCCCTCTCCACATAGCAACTCCTGGATGACTACCCAAAATGCTTCATCGTGGGCGCTGACAACGTCGGCTCCAAGCAGATGCAGACCATCCGCCTGTCTCTGCGCGGGAAGGCAGTTGTGTTGATGGGGAAGAACACCATGATGCGCAAGGCTATCCGCGGGCATCTGGAGAACAACCCATCCCTTGAGAAGTACGCAGCTTCGTCATAAGTGTGTTTGCGCTACGCTTCTCTAGTCGGCTTGCTCTGTATGATCACATGTAGGCAGTTAATTCTACATGGCTGTGTGTTTGCCTTCTCCCTGCTGTTGTACACTTGGTGACTGCCACCTCTTAGACAGTCATTGCATCAACATGCTCAAGCCCATCAGTTTGGTCACATTTGTAAACCCAGCGTGTGGGTATTTTGAACTGTTTAAATGTATCCCTTTTATGGTTGTTATATAATGACTGTTTAATTCCTCATCTGCAAAATTAAAAGCTGCTCCAGAGATGCGCAGGATAAGTTACAATGCAGCTGTCGTGTGCTGTATTGTCGTTCCCCCTGCGCATATGAACTCGTTTCCTACTATCCCTGACTGTCTCGTTCCCACGACTGACAGGGACGCTTGGTCTCGAACACCAGCTTGTTTAGCAGTTGATTGCAGTGGAAACTCTATCAAGTTGTGGAGGCGTGCCCTTGTGAATCTGGGATCACGGAGTGTGCTTCCACTTGCAGGCTGCTGAATCACATCCGTGGGAATGTCGGTTTTGTCTTCACCAAGGAGGATCTGACTGAGGTCCGGGACATGCTGCTGGCCAACAAGGTAGCTGTTTCTGCATTTCTGTGCATTGCACACACTGTTTAACACTGACTTGTATCCGGTTGTGCTTTCATAGTGGTGGTTTTCAACTGAGTTGGACAATTCAGGTCACATTGCAGACTGTGTGGTCAAGCTCAGATGCAGGTGCAGTTACAATACAGCCTCAAGTGCTCTGTTTATCTTGTAGTAAACTCACTTTCTTCTGAGGAGAAATTGAGAGGTTGCCTCTCCCCTTCCTGTTCCACTGCCATTCATTGTGACTCTCTCTCTGTGTCAGGTGCCAGCTGCTGCCCGTGCCGGTGCTGTGGCTCCCTGCGAGGTCACTGTTCCTGCCCAAAACACCGGCTTGGGCCCTGAGAAGACCTCCTTCTTCCAGGCTTTGGGGATCACCACCAAGATCTCAAGAGGTACCATTGAAATTCTGGTAAGTCAAACTTCTCTTTTCCTCTATCACATTGGGTCACTTCTACAAAGTATAGCCACGCATACCGAACAAGAGGAGTGACATTTTTGGATTCAGTAGTATAAACTGTACTGTCCACAGCTAGTATTGGGGATAAGGGGTGTAGCTGTATCTTCATAAACAATTTACTTCATAGAGTGGCTTGCTAAAAGCAAAGCCTGGCATAATCCTGTTTACAATCTGAAATCCCTGCTTCTGCTGTAAGCTCTTCTGATCCCTTTTCTTTCTCTTCCTCTAGAGTGACGTCCAGCTGATTAAGCCGGGGGACAAGGTGGGTGCCAGCGAAGCCACGCTTCTGAACATGTTGAACATCTCGCCTTTCTCCTTCGGCCTCATCATCCAGCAGGTCTACGACAACGGCAGTGTCTACAGCCCTGAGGTTCTGGACATCACCGAGGATGCCCTGCACCAGCGTTTCCTGGAGGTAGGGGGCTTCACACACAGACCTGTCAATTTAGACTAAATTTTCCAACTACTGGTGGAGCCTTCAGATGTTAAACTGGAGTTGTAGCTTTCGTTTCCCTGTTTTCTTGAAAGTGTACCAGTGGCAACACCATGATGCTTGTATGTTGCGTTAGTCACACCATTGACACCTGCAATATTCCTCCTTTCATTTTGCACCTACACGCAGGATAAGTTACAATGCAGCTGTCGTGTGCTGTATTGTCGTTCCCCCTGCGCACATGAACTCGTTTCCTGCTATCCCTGTCCGTCTCGCTCCCACGACTGACAGGGACGCTTGGTCTCGAACACCAGCGTGCTCCTGCAGTACTGTACATACCCAGCCCACACTGCTGGAGTTGCTATTGACTGCTTTTCTTTGCTTGCAGGGCGTGAGGAACATTGCCAGTGTCTGCCTGCAGATCGGCTACCCCACTGTTGCCTCTATCCCCCACTCTGTCATCAATGGATACAAGAGAGTCTTGGCTGTTGCTGTGGAAACTGACTACTCCTTCCCATTGGCTGATAAGGTAAGAATCTTTTTGAATGCTGAACTTTAGTAGGCAGTTTGTACCATCTTTAGGAAGTGTGGCTTTCCACTGCTGTTGAAATAAACTGAGGTTATAGAACTAATGCTCTGTATTTCGCATGCTTTCAGAGAAACTGCCCATTAGAATTGATTATTTCATGGTTGTCTTGGGCTAGTCTAATCTCCCCATTACTTCCTCTAGTTGCCCATTTATAAAGCTGCTCCAGAGATGCGCAGGATAAGTTACAATGCAGCTGTCGTGTGCTGTATTGTCGTTCCCCCTGCGCACATGAACTCGTTTCCTACTATCCCTGTCTGTCTCGCTCCCACGACTGACAGGGACGCTTGGTCTCGAACACCAGCTTTGCTATAACCGTTTCTAAGTGGGTAAATGCACTGAATAGAACTAAGCCTCGTTTCTGACCCCGTCTCTACCCCTCAGGTGAAGGCGTTCCTGGCTGACCCCACTGCCTTTGCGGTCGCTGCCCCGGCTGTTGAGGTGGCCTCTGCCGCTGCTGCAGCCCCTGCTGCGAAGAAGAAGGAGGAGGTGAAGGAGGAGTCTGAGGAATCGGACGATGACATGGGCTTCGGGCTGTTCGACTGAATACCCAACCTGGCCTTGCTGTGTGCAGCTTGACACATCAAAATACCACCAATAAAATATAATAACTCTGCTTGCAGTGTGTTGATTTTTTTAAAATGAACGTGTAGACAAGTTTTGAAAAGGTAAATAGAATGAGTTTCTGGAGTAATAGGTGCTCCATGGCTATGGGCAGCTGGTTAAAGGTGACTTGCAGGTGTTACAGGGCAATACATGGTAGAAATACAGCATAGTTTACAGTGAGTGCAAGTACTACTAGAATACAATATGAGATGGGAAGCAACAAGTTTAGGATTAAAACTATTTGCATCTACATTGGCAGGAATGCATCCAGTAACATGGTGCTTGGGTCAGGCAAGCCCAGGGCTGAGTAGGAGGGGTAGCTCAAAAGATCTGCAAGTGCAGTCTAACCAGCCTCATAATCCGGAGCGCCTCGTTTTTACAGTATTGTTGTTATTTCAATGTGGGCTGGGAAGTGCGTTTCTAACACTGCACAACGTGTATGCATCATGTAATGAGATGAGGGCCCTTTCAAAGTGAACAGAGTGAAGCTGCATCTGCTGAACTGCAGAAATATGCTCTAGGCAGGTCCTCAGCCCTAGACAGGTTTAGTTCTGTATTTTAGGACCTGCTTATGAATGAAGGCCTGGATTGGATTGCAAGGGCTGTGTTGTGCATCACAGCTAACCAGACAGCTTTCATCCTCTACCCATTGTGATTATTATTGATCATTTAACAGACGCTTTTATTCAGAGACTTGGGGGGGTGAACTGCGCATCACCACTGCTGCTGCAGAGTCGCTTCCAATAGGTTTTACGTCTCGTCGGAGATCCTGTTACCTCGAGGTCTGAACCCAGCAGCAATCCTTCAGGTTTTTTGTTGTTGCTGTGATACAGCGCACTGGTCTGCTTGTGTAAGTGCAAGCCGTACCGTGTGGCTGGCAAATTTAACGACCCTTTTAACATAGGTTTCTATGCGTGTTGATGGCTCGGTGTTAAGAACATAAGAACATAAGAAAGTTTACAAACGAGAGGAGGCCATTCGGCCCATCTTGCTCGTTTGGTTGTTAGTAGCTTATTGATCCCAAAATCTCATCAAGCAGCTTCTTGAAGGATCCCAGGGTGTCAGCTTCAACAACATTACTGGGGAGTTGATTCCAGACCCTCACAATTCTCTGTGTAAAAAAGTGTCTCCTATTTTCTGTTCTGAATGCCCCTTTTTCTAAACTCCATTTGTGACCCCTGGTCCTTGTTTCTTTTTTCAGGCTGAAAAAGTCCCTTGCGTCCACACTGTCAATACCTTTTAGAATTTTGAATGCTTGAATTAGGTCGCCACGTAGTCTTCTTTGTTCAAGACTGAACAGATTCAATTCTTTTAGCCTGTCTGCATATGACATGCCTTTTAAGCCCGGAATAATTCTGGTCGCTCTTCTTTGCACTCTTTCTAGAGCAGCAATATCTTTTTTATAGCGAGGTGACCAGAACTGCACACAATATTCAAGATGAGGTCTTACAAGTGCATTGTACAGTTTTAACATTACTTCCCTTGATTTAAATTCAACACTTTTCACAATGTATCCGAGTATCTTGTTAGCCTTTTTTATAGCTTCCCCACATTGTCTAGATGAAGACATTTCTGAGTCAACAAAAACTCCTAGGTCTTTTTCATAGATTCCTTCTCCAATTTCAATATCTCCCATATGATATTTATAATGTACATTTTTATTTCCTGTGTGCAGTACCTTACACTTTTCTCTATTAAATGTCATTTGCCATGTGTCTGCCCAGTTCTGAATCTTGTCTAGATCATTTTGAATGACCTTTGCTGCTGCAACAGTGTTTGCCACTCCTCCTACTTTTGTGTCGTCTGCAAATTTAACAAGTTTGCTTACTATACCAGAATCTAAATCATTAATGTAGATTAGGAATAGCAGAGGACCTAATACTGATCCCTGTGGTACACCGCTGGTTACCACACTCCATTCTGAGGTTTTTCCTCTAATCAGTACTTTCTGTTTTCTACATGTTAACCACTCCCTAATCCATGTACATGTGTTTCCTTGAATCCCAACTGCGTTCAGTTTGAGAATTAATCTTTTGTGCGGGACTTTGTCAAAAGCTTTCTGGAAATCTAAATAAACCATATCATATGCTTTGCAATTATCCATTATCGATGTTGCATCCTCAAAAAAATCAAGCAAGTTAGTTAGGCACGATCTCCCTTTCCTAAAACCATGTTGACTGTCTCCCAGTACTCTGTTACCATATAGGTAATTTTCCATTTTGGCTCTTATTATAGTTTCCATAAGTTTGCATATAATAGAAGTCAGGCTTACTGGTCTGTAGTTACCTGGTTCAGTTTTGTTTCCCTTTTTGTGGATCGGTATTACGTTTGCAATTTTCCAGTCTGTCGGTACCACCCCTGTGTCAAGAGACTGCTGCATGATCTTGGTTAGCGGTTTGTAAATTACTTCTTTCATTTCTTTGAGTACTACTGGGAGGATCTCATCCGGCCCAGGGGATTTGTTTATTTTAAGAGCTCCTAGTCCCTTTAACACTTCTGCCACTTCTGTTCTCAGTGTTAAGAGTACTGGCTAAAACCAACTGCACTACACTATATAATATTCCAGTATATTTCAATCTGCACCCTAGCACGGTCATATGCGCTGGCTGTCGCTGCAGTTTCTACAGCGACACAAAGTAATGTCGCGCAGCACCTGCGACCGCGCACGAGCTCCGCGGGTCCCCGATGAGGCTGCAGGGAACCCCCACGTGTTGGACCCGGAAGTGAAGCGAGCGAAGTCTTTCCTGGAGCAAGGCCGGCAGGATGGCGGCGGACACGCAGGTTCGTGTGATTCTCAAACACTCGGGGCTGATGCGTTAATATAAACTCGGGGCTGCCTTGTAACGACGCAGACCCGTGGGCACGGCGGTAGCTGTGTGCGGCATGTGAAATGCTACACAGTGGAAGCCGATTTGCGTGGAAATTCCCGTCTAGGCAGGCGGTGGCGGTGGAGGGTCGTGGTACAGTCACGACGCCAGACTCTACAGCCCCGATCCGGGCTTTAAAGAGCCGGGGGTTGCGCTCTTCTAGAGTACAACGCGAAGTAGAGATCGCAGCACTTTGATCGGGTTCAACTTCGATGGCTGTTCAGCACAGGCTATTATTAAGGTCGTTGCGAGATATGCGACGTCATTGATTTCACAACGTGCTCTCTAGCCCCTGTCTTTCTTTATGTAAATATTCATTGTGTTTGTATTAGAGAGCGCCTGCTCAATAAATAATATGAAAACAGCACACAAGGGAGTAAAACTCTTTACGAGAATGTTTCTAATTTCTAATGGAAGTGGTAAGGAACTAGCTACGATACTACCACCGTGGTCAGAGTTTTCTTTGGGTTTAATTAGTCATCCTGTATTTCGAAACGGGATGAAAATATGATTGGGGTTTTTCACAGTACCAGTAATGAGAACGCAGCTGGTGCACTGCATCCTTGTCAGGTTTCATCTTGTGTTATTGCAAGTCCTAGCTCTCGTCTCTGCTGTGTCGATAGATGTTCTGTATATAAGCTGCTGCTTTGTCTGCTCTCCCAGGTTTCTGATACTCTGAAGAAGTTTGCGTTGAAAGTGACCACAGCTAGTGTGAAAGAACGGAGAGAGATACTCCATGAACTCAAGGACTGTGTGACAGGGAAAGGTGAGCCTGCATCTTATCACTGCAGCATCAAAACACACACCGGGGACACACTGTGTTTGTTGAGACAGTACATTCGCAGGCAAGTGTTTTGACCATAATATTTCCAACCGAAGATGTGGGGAAAGACCTCTGCTCAAAACACTTGTTGAAATTGTGAAGGTTTTATTAGAGCCTGTATAAATGAGAAGAGGCTGTTCAGCCCATCAGCGCTCGTCCTCGTCTCTGACTGATCTCAGCACTCTGTGTGGTTCTTCACCCCATGCTGGTACCCCATTCCGTGCCCTGCTCCCCAGTTTGTGTGTTGGTGTTACTGCAGTGTGCTGTCGTTGTGTAACTGGCTGTGTTTGAATGGGTTTCAGAGCTGCCGGAGCCCGCAGTGAGGGGACTCTGTAAACTCTTCTGCCTGACTCTGCATCGATACAGGTCTGGGAAAGCATCTCATCTGTTTTATACAATCTTGAAAATGTTCGATCCCACATTGGTAGGGATGTTAGTTGTGCATGCCATGGTTGCATTGATTGCAAAAGGAAGATTGTGTTACAGAAACTGGGTTAATGAAAAGTCTTTCTACATGTACTGCATTACGGGGGGGGGGGGGCATTAAAGGAGATATAGTTTGTTTTGTATCTATAGTAGCAACATACATTTTATATAGTGTTTTTCATAGCTGGTAACTAACAGTAATGCATTGGTGGAGTTGCATCTCCAGCTTGACGGTCTCTCTCCATCCCTCTCACAGAGACTCTGCCTCGAGGAGAGCCCTGCACTCTGCTCTCCAGCAGCTAGCTGAGTCTCAGCCCGAAGCCACAGCCAAGAACCTGGTGCAGTGCCTGCAGACTGCCGGGATCATCTGCAACAATGGCAACCCCAGGCAAGAGCACTGCACACTAACCACACAGCCCAGGGGTTCAGAGCAAGAGCACTGCACACTAACCACACAGCCCAGGGGTTCAGAGCAAGAGCACTGCACACTAACCACACAGCCCAGGGGTTCAGAGCAAGAGCACTGCACACTAACCACACAGCCCAGGGGTTCAGAGCAAGAGCACTGCACACTAACCACACAGCCCAGGGGTTCAGAGCAAGAGCACTGCACACTAACCACACAGCCCAGGGGTTCAGAGCAAGAGCACTGCACACTAACCACACAGCCCAGGGGTTCAGTTTTCTTTCACGGAAACAATGCACCCAAGACTGAAAAGCTTGGATCCAGAGAGGACTTGTCTCTGCTCTCCCGTAGCAGGTGTTTTCTCAGTGCAGTTTTGTGCTGACAGAGCTCTCCTTTCTCCTCAGCAGCAAGGGCACCAGTTCAGCTGCCTCCCTGGCCCTGTCCTGGACCGTCCTGCTCGTGCAGACTGTCTTCCCGTCTCCCGACAAGAGAGAGGGAGCCACCTGGAAGAAACTGGTCAGTAATGTGGTCGCGGAGCAGGGAGAACAGGTGCTTGACGTGTCTGTGCTAAAACAGGATTTAAAAAAAACAAGCAGGCCTTGTGTTTATTGGGTGCATGGGTTGAATGCAGCGGTCATTTATATCGGCTATCAGCAGTTTTCTGATGGAGATTCCTTCTGCAGTTGAGTTTATTAGCTGTGTTGTCTGTTGTGGGTGTATGGAGTGTGTAAAGTAGAAGTGATTCTTTTATTTTTTTATCTGCAGGTGGAAGTCCAGAGCTTGCTGCTGTCTGATGTTTTGGGCGGCACCAACAAACACAATCTGGAAGGAATTATGAAGAAGCTCCGGCAGATTTGGAAGGAGGTGATGGGCTGTTCTGTTTTCCTTTTTAAAACAAATAAGATTCAACCCAGTACTTTTAAAGACATTCAAATGAACCACCGCCATTGTCAGTGCTGTTGGAATGAACTCAGTCAGCACACACAGAGATCACAGGACAGATGACATAGGACATGTCTGTTTATTAATGTGGACTGACGCCTAATAGACCTCGTGACTGCAGCAGTGCTACCTAACCTATAGAAACGGAGGAGAAATATGCAGTGCTTCATGGGAAATTAAATGTAAATGTCGCTGAGCACACAGCAGGGGACCAGTTAGAAGACAGGAAAATACTGAAATGAAACCAGACACAATAGGAACGTGAGGGAACTAGAGCAGATCACTGTGCTTGAAGAAGGCTGTCCTGAGCTCCTGTAATGGGAACATGTTGATCTGTTTCTCTCCTCAGAACCCAGGCCTTGCTGATCAGTACCTGTCTGTTATCCTGAGTCTGGAGCACAGCCAGACCCACCTGGGCATGCTGGGAGTGCTGGTGGATTTCTGCACCGCACAGAAGGACATCGCTACTGTCAACAAACACAAGGTTAGTAACACAGACTGGGACCGGGTTCGCCAGCCCCAAACTGGGCTTGCCAGCAGGACAGCTGCATTGCAGGGATGGAAGTAAGGCTTCCTGCACAGCAGTTATGTCCATTCCTGATTAAATAATAAGACACACCTGAGCTTGTTACCTGTACACACTGGCTAATCAAGCACAGAGTAAAACCTGGAATGGGTGATACTGCTGTACAATAGGAGTCTTCTTACCACCCCTGCAGTGAAGAGAACTAGAATTGTACCAGTTGTGAGCTTTGCCTCAGTTGATAGTGTTGAAATGGTACTCTTCTTGCCAGGGCAGAATGTACTACACAGCGATGTATCGTCTTGTAAGTTGAATTTGATTCTTGAGCCCCTTGTGGTCCTGGCTGTCTTGTTATGCAGGTGAACCCGCTGTGTGTTGATTTGATGGTGCACAGAAGCATGCTTCATTCATCATGTTCAGAAATGCAGCTCTGGTTCTTTGTAACTGTGTGTGTTTCTCTCTCCCCTGGTTTAGAGTGCCCTATTGGAGCTGTACATGAAGACTGTGCTGATGAGCAAAACCAAACCTCCGAGACATGTACTAGTAAGTTCTGCTCTGTAAAAAAAAATCCTACAAGCCTGATCTAGAGATCATTACACAGTGAGGGTATCCTGAACAGACTAGCTGGAAATTCTTCTAACCGTGAGCAGTCATGAGTGCACACAAGGGCTGGATCGAAGCCTGCAGTCAAACCATGTTTTCAAATAAAGTAACGTGTTTCTTTCAACACTGCACATTTGAGACCTATCGTAATGAGTAGAAGTGCACAGGTGCAAGTAAGACTCCCTTTGCATAGCAGTTTGATCCATTCCTGGTTTTGCTACGAGTTTCATAACACACCAGAGCTTTTTCCCTGCACACTGGAGCTGATCAAGCACATATTAAAACCTGGAATGGGCAAAACTGCTACGCAATAAGAGTCTCGTTTCCACCGCCGAGCTGCTTCTCCCGAGGAGTCTTCTTCCCAGCCCGGGAGCACGCAAGGTTTCTGGGTTGTTTTGTTAGCTGCAGTCTCTGCAGGTTGCATGTGTGACCAGGCTGCTGTTTGTGCCCCCCTATCCCCAGGATAAGTGCACCCCGCTGCTCCGCCACGCCACCCACCAGGAGTTCAAGGACTTGCTGCTGCCCACACTGCTGAAGTCGTTGCTGCGCAGCCCTGAGAACATCACAGAGAGTAAGTCTCACTGCAGCCACGCTCCTGTCCAGGCAGCTGGGCTTCATTCACAGGAGAGCATCGCATTCTCATATGAAATGAGGTCAGACCATCGCTAATAACGGACAGTGAAGTTTTTGTAATTAAAATTGTAACTTTTTTTTTTTTTTTCCCCCTCCTTGTTTTGAACAGCCATTTCCAGCTTGCTGTCCTCGGTGACACTGGACATGAGCCAGTATGCCATGGACATCGGCAAAGGACTGGCAAGTACGTAGCACTGAAACATTTGAGCCAGCCTTAAAATTGATTGTCAGTTCGGATACCTTTGTAAATGCAGTAAGTGGGTCCTTGTGAAGGCACCCTAGAGCTATGGAATATATATATATATATATATATATGGGTTGAACAAACAGACCAAAGGAAGGAGTGGTGCTGCTGTGTGGGCTGAATGCTGTGTTTACTCTTCTCAGGCCAGCTCAAAGCGAACAATCCCCAGGTGATGGACGAGGCTGTGCTGGCTCTGCAGAACCTGGCGCTCCAGTGCAGCGACCCCTCTGCTGTGGAGTCTGTCAGCAAGCACCTGTTCGCCATCCTGGGAGGTGAGTACGCCTGCCAGGCTTCGCCACCAGAGGGCACCAGAGTCTCTGAAGTTCTCGGTGAAGAGATGCATGTTGCTGTTTGTATTTCATGTTCTCAAAATTAACTGGTTTACTTTATCTACCTTACCTTTTAGGATCCGAGGGTAAACTGAATGTTGTTGCCCAAAAGATGAGCGTACTTTCAGGTATTATTATTATTAATGATATTAATATTGCAGCTTGTTATTATTGTGTTTGTTACCCCTGCCCGTGCTGTATGATCATTATTAAGCTGTGTGTGTCGGTTCTGCCCACAGGGATCGGCAGTCTGAGCCAGCATTCTGTATCGGGCTCCTCCAGCCAGGCTCTGAGCAGCACAGTGGCTGAGCTCTTCATCCCGTTCCTACAGCAGGAGGGTTTGTACAGCCTGCACTCAAACACTGTGGATCTGCTGCTAACACACTGCCTGCCTGCCTGCCTGCCTGGCCTTTCCAATGATCGTTCAGAGGCAGTTTACAGCAGCAGCCGTCCAGTCTCTCTGTCTGCAAGAGAGAATAGGGAGTGCCAAAGAGTCATAAACAGGGAAAAAAACTTTACTAAAATAATTGTTTAATAAAGCTGAACAGATATAGCAAAGCAATTGAACATGCTCACCCCAACATACCATTGTTTCTGTGCTTGCGATACGTTAATGCTACATCAATTTAGTTGCATTTACATGTACTTAAAGGGATGGAAATGAAATGGTTTGATCCATTCCTGGTTTTACTATGAGTTTAATAAGACACAGCTGAGCTTTTTACCTATAGAATGTGGCTAATCAAGCTTGTATTAACCTGGAATGGGTGAAACTGCTATGCAGTAGGAGTCTTATTTCCATTTCTGACCTGCTTCTAACAATGACAACTAAGTACATTGATAGCCTGAGAGGTGACACTCGCGTCTAAATCCTGAGCCTAGTATTAGAAGAGCGTCTGATTTCTTTCTTTCCCTGGTGCAGTTCACGAGGGCACGCTGGTGCACGCCGTGTCGGTGCTCACTCTCTGGAGCAGTAAGTTCACTACAGAGGTTCCCACGAAGCTGGTGGAGTGGCTGAAAAAGGCTTTCACCCTGAAGACCTCCACCTCTGCAGTGCGGCACGCCTACCTGCAGTGCCTGCTGGCCTGCTTCAGAGGTGAGACGCGCCCCTCCGCTCGAGGAGATTGGGCTGCCTTGTGTCCTCTATAATCTTTATACCAGCTGTGATAAGATATTGCAGCATCCTCCTCGGTAAATGTCATCAAGACTTTGCATTAGTGTTGCAGAGTCCTGGAGTGTCGGTGAGTCTAAGTGCTTCTCTTGTGCTGGCAGGGGACACACTGCTGCAGGGTGCTGAGCTGCTCCCACTGCTGATCCACACTGTAGAGAAGGTCTCCTCCCAGACGACTCAGATTCCCGTCATCACCGAGGGAGTGGCTGCCGCAGTGCTGCTCTGCAGGATGAGTGCGGTGGATTCCCAGTTTGGTAAGCTGTGGAACCAGTTCAGGGGTGTGACTTGCACGCACATCCCCGTACGATACAGATTGCGATCTGCATCTCCATACCTGTGATGGTCCTGATGAGCAAATGATCATGATAAAGGAAATGTCAGGGAGAGTCTGTATCAATGCCCACTATAGAACACACTTCTTATTCATTCAAGAAATGCTCGGTGAACTAAAATCAGCGATGTTGTGCTTTTGGTCATGATACAAACGTTATAATCCTCTATTACGATATAGCATGTAAAGAAAGTGTCACGATTCTTCGTGGGAGCTGTGCACTGGAAGAGGTTCACCAGGGGGCTGGGTTATTGGGCGACGCTGGTCCTCGATCATGCCTTCCTCTTCTCTCCTGCAGAGGCGAAGTTGTCTGGGTTTTGGCAACTGGTTCTGGATGAGAAGAAACAGATTTTTACTGCGGAGAAGTTCCTTTCACTGGCTTCGGAAGAAGGCAAGTGCAAAATCTTCACTTTTGTTTTCTTTCAGTTCTCCGAGAGCTACGGTCATGTTTCTGACAGATTTGCACTTGCTGTACTCAGATTGTTGAATGTTTCTTGAGTAATGCATCAGAACACCTGCAATGTGCTGTCTCTTTGTGTCCTCTCTCGAGCAGCGTTGTGCACAGTGCTGCAGCTGGCAGAGAGATTGCTGCTGGACCATCCTCACAGGCTCCCTGATCACAAAGCACAGTACGTACAACTGCATGCATGTGTCGGCTTGATACCTTTTAAAATGATGTGATTTAGGATTCGGTAATTATATCCCGTGACAAGACAGGTCAGCAAGCTAATTAATTCTGCAAGATTCATATGCATTGGCTGAAAGAATTGAATTGATTTGAGATAGGCAGTGTAGCGGCAGATAATGAAGTGACAGGTTGAAAGCTTTAATCCTGATTGGCAGTAATGTTAAAGGAGATCTAGGAGTATTACCTGTACAGTAATGGGTGAGGTTGCTTTGTGCGTGTGCAGTGTGGAGACAGCGATGCTGTAAGTGCACTTCAGTCCTGAGCTCTGTCTGTTCTGCACCAGGGTGCACCACTGCTGGACATGTGCAAACCAATGCAATCCAGGATCCTTCAGAAAAACATAAGGGCCGAGTCTGGCTATACGATAGGAATGTATTCTAACCTGTCACTCCTGCTAACAAGCTGCCTGTGTCCCGTGGCAGCAGGATGTATCACCGAGCCCTGGTGCTGGTTCTGCTCACTCGGACCTGGCGTGTCCGGAAGCAGGCTCAGCACACTGTGAGGAAGCTGCTGGCTGCTCTGGGAGGGGTCAGACTGGCCTATGGGATGCTGGGGGAGCTGCAAGCTGTCCTCGACTCCCACAAGGTGAGTGGAGCAGCTTCCGCTTCTCTCCAGCGGGCGGCGCCCCTGAGTAGCAGGGATTGCTAACCATTGTTACAGCAGATTGGATATCATTTAAAACAGGGCCCTCACTGCAATTTGTTGAAGACAGGAATAAACTAAAGAGACATGCATGAGGTCTTTGGTACCCAAGGAGCCCTGTTATAATTCTCTGTACAGTGGGCGGGGCACCCTGTCTTATCTCTGTCTGTCTATCTCTCTCCCCCTCCCTCCTCAGGTGCTGCCCCTGGACGCCCTGGTCACTGAGTCGGGGGAGCTGTCGGAGTTGGGGAGGAGCTACACCCCCCCGCGCATCCTGATGGAAGCCCTGTGTGTGATCACCAGTGTGCCCGGGCTGGAAGCAGACCCAGGAGAGGCAGAGAAGCTGGCCCAGGAGAGCCTGATCGTGGCTCACCACCCCTCCATAGGTGAGGGTGCTATTCAATAAATGCAGTGTTCAGATCCATTCATTCAGGAGGGACTTGGTCAATGAGAATCACCCTTCTATCATTGACAGTTCAGTAGTACTGGAACAGTCTCAGCGTTGAGGAATGCTGAATTCACAAGACAGTGCATACAATTTTATTCCAACGCGTGATTGTAGAATACAATCCATTCAAAATGAAACTAAATAAATGAATCGGGGCAAGCGATTAGTAAATCCTGTTGACTGTGTTTACATGAAGCTAAATCTAATGCTGCATGTTGATCTGTTATTGCTGTCACATCGATAAGGCCTGTTCAATGCCAGTGCGGTTGCGGTCTGTGTGGTATTTTGAGCCGAATGCAGCAGCAGAACTAGTTTACAGTAAAGTAATGGGGAGGCACTGGGCAGGGAGGGGTTCATTTCATTGGAGTGCTTTGCTCTTTCCCTGCAGTGGTGGCTCAGAAAGACTTGTGGCCAGCCATCCTGTCTCGAATGAAGATCAATGTGACAGCCTTCATTGACAAGCACATGGAGACCCTACTGCCCCAGGTCACAGACACAGCCAGCATGAGCCAGGTGGGTCACCCTGAACTTCAGTAACGTTATGCTATCACCTTGTATTGGATTAGAAAGTAAAACCTGTAAGAAACTAGGAAGAAAAGTTTCAGCCAGTGGCTTCATCACTGATCCATGTGTTGATGAAACGATTGCCAACTTGACTTTAAACTTTTGAAAGATGAACCCCAATATTCAGTGTTGCTCAGTGTTCCTCCAAGACCTGAGTTCTGAGTTTGTAACACTGGGATGAAAGTAGGACTCCCATTCATAGCATTTGAGCTATTAGTAAGATTCCCCTGAGCTTGTTACCGGCACACTGTGGCTAATCAAGCATGTATTAAAACCTGGAGTGGTTGGCAGTGCTATGCAACAGGAGTCTCATTTCCATCACTGCAATACTGAAGCTCCCTAAGCCCTGCCCTGTCTGTGTTCCTCCCCAGGCCAGCCTGAATGCAGTGGGCTGCCTCTCCTCCCTCTCCTGTGCCAAGGTGCTGCCCCGGCTCTTCAGCATCATCACGGCTGTGCTGGAGAAGCAGGGGCTGAGGCAGGTGACACGTGAGGAGTACGCCATCATGCACACTGTGGAGGGGGAGCTGTACGACAAGTCCTTCATCCCCAGGTCAGGACACACCGCTTTCGAGAAGTGTTTGTGAGGCTAGCTCACATCAGAGGGGCTTCTCACTCTGTCTGTGGGTCGAGCGAGGAGAGTGCAGCTTGTGTACTGGGCTCAGTATTCCACTGTAAGGGTAGTTGATGTGAGTAGGTTCCCGTGACAGTGGTGATGATACTGACAGCGCACTGTTTGATTTTGTTCCCCAGCACCCAGCAGGAGAGCACAAAGAAGGGGAACCTGAAGCGTGAGAACAAGGCTTATTCCTACAAAGAGCAGATCCTGGAGCTGGAGCTGAAAGAGGTGAGAGAGGTCACGGTGTTGCTGGTTTAGTGTCCCACTGTGTATTGTTTGCCCAGCCTGTTTTTGGAATTTCGGAAGACGGCAGATTTTGGCAAAAAACGTGTAAATCCTCTCTGGCGTTGTCGTCGTTTCAGGAAATCAAAAAGAAGAAAGGAATCAAAGAGGAGCTGCAGCTGACAAGCAAACAGAAGGAGCTGATGCAAGCGCAGCTGGAGAGAGAGTCTGCCATCAGGAAGAAGCTGCTGGAGGTACAAGCCCTGTGTCCTGTACACATGCATCACACTGCACCCTATACACACTCCCTATTAAAGCATTACACATGCCGCATTGTTCTTTTCACTGACGCCCTGCTCCTCTTCTCTCTGCAGCTGGACCGGGAGCTGCAGTCTGCCCTGAGCCTCCTGGCTGCAGTAGTGACCAGAAAACCCCCAGGCCTGTCCCAGCACATCCCCCTGGTCATCCACTCCTTCCTGCCGCTCTTCAAATCCCCGCTGGCGGCTCCCAGGATCAAGGAACCCTTCCTAGCTTTGGCCAACTGCGTGATGCCTGCCGAGCTGACAAACCTAGGTCTGTAGAGAAGGGGGAATGCAAAGACTTGAACTGCAATTGATGCACCGTGTGCAAAATCCCACACTTCTATAACCAGAGCTCTCTGTTGTGTGTCAAGAAATCTCATTGTCTTGCTCGGATCTGATGCAGTTATAAAGTAATGCAAAAACGCTCAGTAGATTGACACATGTGGTGTAGATGGTGAATAGAGAATTGAGGCACAAAATGTCTAGCTCCTAGGTCTCCATCATCCTTGCACCCGGACAGTCCTCTCCAGTGCTATGGTCCTAGTTGCAGATGGCTGTGTCCATGAAGGCCGCGTGCTGGCCGGCTGTAACCATGGTTTCTTGGTCTGTTTCCGTCAGGCTTCCTGGTAGGTCATGTGACACTGCGTCTGCTGCAGCCGGAGTGCGAGCTGGACGAAGCGTGGGGTCAGGAGGAGCTGGGGGCAGCCACGGTCCGAGCGGTCAACCTGCTGCACAGCCACACGGTCCAGCACGGCAATGGTAAGGGAGAGCCACCCTGCGTGGTCCACTCACATTCAGTACGATCGGGAGAAATCGCTTCATTGAGGAAACCAATAGTTGTTTTTTAGGCTTCTGTGTGTCTAATAAATAAACTCAATACCACGATGTTTGAAGGTTTAATAAGAAAGCAGTAGTAGATTGTTGCATCATTAACTCTATAGTAAATGACATCACAAACACATTAACAGATTTAAACAGAAATAAGTGAGTGCAGTTACCATGGCATCAAAACCCTAGAAGCGTCTCCACTGTTTGTTTTCAAACACTTTCCCTTGACAAAGATATATTAAACATAGTGAAATGTTAAGGGAAGTTGGCTCTTTTGTATAAAATATTATAAGATAGTAAAATATCTCTAAGGGTTCTGTGTGTGGGTGTAGATATGATAATGCAATGCAACGTCTTCTCCCATGCTCTGTGTAGTTCTGTCGGCCCCTGCCTTTGCATTCTGCTTCCCCTTCCTGAAGACCGTGCTGACCGAGACGACCAACGACAGCGAGGAGCAGGAGGATCTGCTGATGCAGGTGCTGCAGGTCATCAATGAGCACGCTCAGCTCCGCTCCAGCACAGCCAGCCCGGAGCAGCTCGTGGACGAGGTAATGCGAGCCGGGACGCCATTGCACAAGAGATGCTGGGAACAGAGAAGAGTTTAATAAAATGACTTGCACTGAAAAAAGAGACTACTCCCAAATAAATAAATGCAAGGTGCTGTGCTGTACTTGCAGCA
The DNA here is from genome assembly GCF_017654505.1 of Polyodon spathula. Lineage (NCBI taxonomy): Eukaryota > Metazoa > Chordata > Actinopteri > Acipenseriformes > Polyodontidae > Polyodon > Polyodon spathula. The sequence goes on along the minus strand of NC_054555.1, from coordinate 28,575,524 downwards.
GTGTTCCCCTCTGCTGTCCTTCTTGTCTGATGGGGGTGTGTTCCTCTCCTCTCAGAACGGTCCGGAGCTGCTTCCGCGGGTGGACATGCTCCTGCTGCTGACCAGACTGATCGGGACCGGCGCACCACGGCTGCAGGTACTGCAAACCAGTCTCTAGTACCAGCTGAAACACACACAGCCTTCTAAACTGTGTGTCTACATAGCAATTGCTGGTTAATGCTCGAACAGTAGCCAGTCCTGTGCAGAGTGCTGCTGTGTGTTGTGCTGTGTGCCCCTGGAGTGACTGTGCTCTCCCTCCTCCTCCCCCCAGGTCCTGGCCTCTCGCACCCTCACCTCTCTGTGTGCCAGCAGCAGTGGTGAGGAGGGCTGTGGTTACGCCGAGCAGGAGGAGATAGACGTGCTGCTGCAGGCTCTGCAGTCCCCGTGCTTCGCTGTGAGGGACGCTGCGCTGCGGGTCAGTACACTGTGTGCTTTGCAGGGACTTCCAGCAGCTCTAGCATTATTATTAAAGCTGTTTTAGCAGGGTGGGGAGCAGGGCTCTGCATAGCGGATCCTGCTGGCAGTCATTGTGAAAGGGTGTTGACTGTACAGTGCTAGTTTGAAAACAACACTGAGGTTCAAAGCTGGTTAATTTAAAGGATTCTGCAAGTCATGTAGTTTCCTGACCACAACAGTGACGTCGTGCCTGTGTGTGGAGCTCGGTGGAAAGCCTCCCTTCAGGGCGGTGAGTAGGTGTGGAGTCTGGGAAAGTGTTTTCCCTGGTTCTGTTGTGACCAGATCTTTGTTGAACTCCTTTTTTTTTTTTTTTAGACCTGACCAGATCTTTAATGCATGCTCGTTGTTTAAAACTGAACTGATTAAACAGGGGCTGCTGGAGCTGGAGATGGTGCTGCCCACGGTGGACAGCGATGAGAAGAATGGGCTGAACCTCCTGCGCAGGGTCTGGGTGGGGCGCTTCGACGTGGAGGAGGAGGGCAGGGCGCTGGCAGAGAGGTGAGTGCTTTCCCTTGTGTGAATAGCACATGAGATGCTCTGCAAGGCATGTGAGTTTCAAATCCTGTCCTGTTGTAACCCCCTGTCTTTGCCTCTCTCTCCAGGCTGTGGGAGACTATGGCACTGGAGCTGGACCCTGGCCTGTGCTCCCTGCTCATCGGGGATGTGATCCACCACGAGGAGGCCGTGCGGCAGGCTGGGGCCGAGGCGCTCTCCAGAGCCGTGGCTCAGTACAGCAGGCAGGCAGCCCAGGTCCTGGGCAAGCTGATGGAGATCTACCAGGAGAAGCTCTACGTGAGTCCCTCCCAGCATTCAAAGGAATAGTTTATTCAGAGCGATGAGCACACTGGCACAGATAGAAGGACATTGTTAATTACTGCTGTGTGTGTGTGCTTCATCTGCAGAGGCCTCCGCCTGTACTGGACGCTCTGGGTCGAGTGATATCTGAAGCCCCTCCGGACCAGTGGGAGGCCAGGTACTGTTCAGGTTGTTACTGGGGAGACCCAAGAACCAGGCAGATCCAGCTGCTGCTATCACACAGGCTGCTTTTGGGGCTGGGAATTAGGGTTGGGGTGGGCTACAAAAAACATAGATGGGTGTCCATTTGATTTGATTCAATTTTTTGTTATATGTAAAATGATTGAAGGAAAAACACAATGTACACAATTTTCTGCAACTGACCAGTATGGCTCTTAACTATCCAATTATAACCATACCTGAACCCAGGGATGGAAATAAGACTTGTTTGCATAGCAGTTTCACCCATTCCAGGTTTTAATATGCGCTTGATCCTCCGCAGTTTATAGGTGACAAGCTCAGGTGTGTCTTATTAAACTCCTAGTAACTCCTGGGTCCTAAACCAGGCTGGCCTCTTGTGTCGCCTCCCTGCAGGTGTGGGATCGCGCTGGCCCTGAACAAGCTCTCCCAGTACCTCGACAGCTCCCAGGTCACCCCCCTCTTCCAGTTCTTTGTCCCTGAAGCCCTCAATGACCGCCATGCTGAGGTCAGGAAGTGCATGCTGGACGCAGCCCTGTCTGCTCTTAACACTCACGGGAAGGTATGTGGTGTCTGTGTCGGGAGGTTTACCTGCTTGCATCGAATTAAGTGATCCTGCTTGTAAACAAAATAAACTAAATACAGGATTGTGAAGTACACACTGCAGAGGCAGCTTTCCAGGTAAAGATGTTCAGAATGTCATGATCTGGATACACTGCGATCTTTAGACCATCTGTGTGCGTCAGTGTTTTACAGTGTCCTTGGTCACAATATCTGATTTCTTTTGTTTCTGCCCCAGGACAACGTGAGCTCCCTGCTGCCTGTCTTTGAGGAGTTCCTGAAGAATGCTCCGCAGGATGCGAGCTACGACTCTGTCCGGCAGAGTGTGGTCATCCTCATGGGCTCTCTGGCCAAGCATCTGGACAAGAGCGACCCCAAAGTGAAACCCATTGTGGCCAAGCTGATCACCGCGCTGTGCACGCCCTCCCAGCAGGTCAGTCATCGACACTCATTGCATTGTGTAGCAGCTTTGGAAATGTGACCTTCACCGTGGGGTGCCAGCATGAAAAACACAAATCTGTTTTGCTGTCCTTGAGATTGTCCAGCCATAGCTGTCAACCAGTCCTTTAACATTACACTCCATGAACATGCAAAATAAAGTAAACTGCAGCATCAGGACAGCCCAGCAGTGTCCTTGCAGAACACAGTGAGTCGCCCTGTTAATTCAATGCAGGGGGACTTTTGAACCCTTGCAGGCTCACTAAAGCCGATTGCAGTCTAAGCCTCTTTATCCCCCCCACTCCTTCAGGTCCAGGAATCGGTGGCTGGCTGCCTGCCCCCCCTGGTCCCCGCTATCAGGGAGGATGCGGGCGGGATGGTTCAGAAGCTGCTGCAGCTGCTGCTGGAGTCTGATAAGTACGCAGAGAGGAAGGGGGCTGCGTACGGACTGGCTGGGCTGGTGAAGGGGCTGGGGATCCTGTCCCTCAAGCAGCTGGAGATCATGGCCACCCTGACCGACGGCATCCAGGACAAGAAGAACTTCCGGCGTCGGGAAGGTGAGGGACGACTACTTAACATTTGGTCCATTCCTGGTTTTATTAAGAGTTTATTAAGACACAGCTAGTCTTGTTACCTACACACTGAGGCTAAACAGGCTTGTTGTAGAAACTGGAAAGGGTGTAACTGCCTCTCTGTGATCACCCTGCTGCATGCTGCTGTTTGCAGGAGCCCTGTTTGCCTTCGAGATGCTCTGCAACATGCTGGGGAAGCTCTTCGAACCCTACGTGGTGCACGTCCTGCCCCACCTGCTGCTCTGCTTCGGGGACGGGAACCAGTACGTCCGAGAGGTCAGTGGAAACCAGCCATTCCCTGCAGGGCTGGACGAGCCGTTCAGGGACATTGATCGATTTATACAGCTTGATTATAATGTGTTTATAGTGTGTTCCCTTGTTTTAGAGTATAAAATTAGTCTTTCAGTATGCACGTTTAAACAATACGCATTAGAAGTGAACTGGGGGTGGTGTGTTAGCAGATCAGCATTAGAAGTGATCTGGAGTGGTGTGTTAGCAGATCGGCATTAGAAGTGATCTGGGGGTGGTGTGTTAGCAGATCAGCATTAGAAATGATCCCCGTCTTGCTCGTAGTTCAGTAAATGTGTATTGATGATCTCTGCACAGTCAGGACCCTGGTGTAAGTGTGCCCCTCTCCTTTCCCCCTCGTCCCCCAGGCTGCTGATGACTGTGCCAAGGCGGTGATGAGGAACCTGAGTGCCCACGGCGTGAAGCTGGTCCTGCCCTCCCTCCTGCTGGCTCTGGAGGAGGAGTCCTGGAGAACCAAAGCAGGTGGATAGACTCTGCTCTCTTTTCCTTCATCAGTTTCATTTGCAGTCACACTGCTGTCTGTCAAACTTGAGGGCCATGTGAAGGTTCCATAAAACAAGAAATATTCAAGTGTATAAGACTTCTAGATACATTTTCCCTTATGTAAGATATTGCTTGTGTTAAGTTGCTTTTTTGTGTCCTCTAATTTAAAGAATTGGGAACGTGAACTTTCTCAAAATATAAAGCTTTTATTTAATTTTTGGATTTATGTTTTTGGGAGGGGGTTGTGTAGTGAGGGTAAGCCTCATGCACTCCTATTGCATAGCAGTTTAATCCATTCCTGGTTTTACTATGAATTTAATCACACACCTGAGCTTCTTAGCTATACACTGTGGCTCATGACGTGCAGTAAAGCCTGGAATGGGTGAAACTTCTGTGCTGTAGGAGTCTCATTTCTATCCCTGCATCTGTTCCAGCAGTTCAGGTTGGCGTGTCTCCCTGTGTCTCTCTCACGCTCACTCTGCCCCCTGTTTCTCCCAGGCTCTGTGGAGCTCCTCGGTGCCATGGCGTTCTGCGCTCCCAAGCAGCTCTCCTCCTGCCTGCCCAACATCGTGCCCAAGCTCACCGAGGTGCTCACAGACTCCCACGTAAAGGTGCAGAAGGCTGGGCAGCAGGCCCTGCGGCTGATCGGCTCCGTCATCCGCAACCCGGAGATCCTGGGTGAGCAGCCAGGGAGGGGGAGACCGGGGAACATGTGCTTTTAACTGTTGGTAGGGAAAATTTGTAGAATGTTCTTCAGCAAGTAAGATCAATAAAGCGTAGATCAAAAAAATCAGATTGAGACCCAACGGGTGGTCTGGGTTTCTGATCCTCCCATATTTATTTTATTCTTAAACCCTTGTTTATGGGGAATAACTGTTATATACTGTAGCACTATAACTTGATGCATTGGCCCTATAATTAACATTGCTGAATTTAGAAATCACAGGGATGGAAAGAAGGCTTCTGTTGCATAGCAGTTTGATCCAATCAAATAATAGACACCAAGCTTGTCACCTACACACTGTGGATAATCAAGCTCGTAGTAAAACCTGGAAGGGGTGAAACTGCTATGCAATAGGAGTCTTATTCCCATCCCTGAATGATGGTAGAAACAGGTTTGCTAGAGAGCTTGTTAATACCACGGAAACAGCCCCCACGTCTTTGCTGTTCCCTGCAGTAGCGTGCTTGTGTGTTCTTGAAGGGTGGCTGTGTGTTTGATTTGCAGCTATCACCCCGATCCTGCTCGACGCCCTGACGGACCCCTCCAGGAAGACACACAAGTGCCTGCAGACGCTGCTGGACACCAAGTTCGTTCACTTCATCGACGCCCCCTCGCTGGCTCTCATCATGCCCATCGTGCAGCGCGCGTTCCAGGACCGCTCCACCGACACGCGCAAGATGGCAGCGCAGATCATTGGCAACATGTACTCCCTCACCGACCAGAAGGTGCGCAGACAGGGGGGGGAGTGCGATTGAATGGGACAGCCTGCAGCTTCACTAAAAGGGCTCCCCTTTGTGTGGGAAGAAGTGGAAGCTGAAGGCACAGCTATCCTGCTAGGAGGACAGAAGTCACGTGCCATGTCCTTTTTAAACTTCTTCTGTTTGTCCTCTTCCAGGACCTGTCTCCTTACCTGCCCAGCGTAATACCAGGACTGAAGGCCTCCCTGTTGGATCCTGTACCCGAGGTGGGTTTATTCTCAACTTTTGTATTTTTAATAAAACATTTTACTCCCTCAAAATGCTGCTCAGAAGTCCAGTTAAGGTGGCTGTTGAGGAGAGGTTTATGACCTTTTTAAATAGAACACATTGTTGTGGTGGGTGTTTTGAGGCGCTCAATGTAATTGCTCCTGGCGGTGCTGGCAGGTGCGGACGGTGTCTGCCAAGGCCCTGGGTGCCATGGTGAAGGGGATGGGCGAGTCCTGCTTCGATGACCTCCTGCCCTGGCTCATGGAGACCTTGGCCTCGGAGCAGAGCTCAGTGGACCGATCTGGGGCAGCGCAAGGTGAGTCTGACAGTTACTACTGAGCAACGGAGCAGCTTATAGGAAAGGAACGGCTGGCTTCACAGACCAAGAGTAGCAGGAACCTTTGAAACACTCAAATACAGGGTGCAGCTTATAAGAGACTGACTGGAGGAGAGAAATGTGGAGGTCCTCGCCGAAGGCAGCATTACTCAAAGGTTAGTGGTCAAGTAGGCATCTGCGATTGAAGTTAGAGATACAGTGGTGATGATTTCAAGAGAAAGGAACTTTTTCAGTGTCTTTTTGTCTAAAGGTTGGTTTTCCAGATTAACAAACTGCTAACGACACAGCTAGCAGGAAACTTGCAGCTTGATGCTTGTAGGAGCTTTTAAATGAATCTCCAGAGCTATTTAGAACTTAAAGCTTCTACTAACTTCTGCATTTAGTAAAATCCTGGTGTTACCTTTGCACGTGTTGAATGCCTTGCGAACACTGCTGCTAGGGTTTCAGTTCTTTTGCTAGCCTGAGTGTCTCTGACCTGTTGGTCCTCTCTGTCTAAGGTCTGGCCGAGGTGATGGCTGGCCTGGGCGTGGAGAAGCTGGACAAGCTCATGCCGGACGTGGTCGCGACGGCCAGCAAGGTGGACATCGCCTCCCACGTGCGCGACGGCTACATCATGATGTTCATCTACCTGCCCCTCACCTTTGGGGACAAGTTCACCCCCTACGTCGGACCCATCATCCCCTGCATTCTCAAGGTAGCCCGCCGGCAACTGCCTGCACGTACCCAGCAGTAGCTAATAGAGCTGCATGAACACACTGGTTGATTTGTCTGTGTGTTGTCCATAGGGTTTGTTCGTTCATAACTTGGATCATGATCCCCAGGTTTTGTGAATGGCAGCCACTTAGTTGGGATTGGGTGGGGGGGGTAGCAGTGTTGAGCCTTGCTGTGCAGTGTGTTCCGCGGGTGCGCAGTGTTGAGCCTTGCTGTGCAGTGTGTTCCGCGGGTGCGCAGTGTTGAGCCTTGCTGTGCAGTGTGTTCCGCGGGTGCGCAGTGTTGAGCCTTGCTGTGCAGTGTGTTCCGCGGGTGCGCAGTGTTGAGCCTTGCTGTGCAGTGTGTTCCGCGGGTGCGCAGTGTTGAGCCTTGCTGTGCAGTGTGTTCCGCGGGTGCGCGGTGTTGAGCCTTGCTGTGCAGTGTGTTCCGCGGGTGCGCGGTGTTGAGCCTTGCTGTGCAGTGTGTTCCGCGGGTGCGCGGTGTTGAGCCTTGCTGTGCAGTGTGTTCCGCGGGTGCGCAGTGTTGATGGTCACTCTCGATTGCAGGCTCTGGCCGATGAGAACGAGTACGTGCGTGACACGGCTCTGCGGGCGGGGCAGAGGATCATCAGCATGTACGCAGAGACTGCCATCGCCCTGCTGCTGCCGGAGCTGGAGCAGGGACTGTTCGATGACCTGTGGAGGATCAGGTAAAGAGAGGCGTCCTGTATACACACACACACACACACACTCACACACAGGCTTAGACAGTGAGCCTACAACATGGCAAGCACTGAATCAGCCCCTTAAACACCACACTGGCTGTTAGGGTTAAGCAGTAAATGTATTATTCTTTCTATAGTTGTTATTAGTAGTAATAGTAGTAGTCCTTTTAAGACTAAAACACCACCATCTTCATTGAGTGCTTAGATTTGATTTGGGACGATATTTAAAAATGTCACAAGTGACGTGTGTTTGAGACCAGAAAAAGCCAGCATGTCAATCAGTTTTTCAATCTTCAATACGAATGGGCACGCTGCTTCTCAACTGAGTCTTCTGTTTCTCTCTCTCTCAGGTTCAGCTCTGTGCAGTTGCTAGGCGACCTGCTGTTCCACATTTCGGGCGTGTCAGGTAAGATGACGACTGAGACCGCCTCCGAGGACGACAACTTTGGCACAGCGCAGTCGAACAAGGTACTGCATAATAACAACAATGAAAACGATATCGATAATAGTAACTGTTCAGTAGTCCCCCATCTCTCATTTGGAGTCGCAAGTGATTTCTGATTTGAATGTCATCGTTAATTGAATAGGGCACGGATAGCTTGAAACTAAACATTTTTTTAAAGCTCCAAATCCATTCTTCTGTATCTCATTGACGGTGTTTTCAATTCGATTGCAGGCGATCATCGGTGCCCTCGGTGATGTGAGGAGGAACAACGTGCTGGCCGGTCTCTACATGGGCCGCTCGGACACGCAGCTGGTGGTGCGGCAGGCATCCCTCCACGTGTGGAAGATTGTGGTGTCGAACACGCCCCGCACGCTGCGGGAGATCCTGCCCACGCTCTTCAGTCTGCTTCTGGGCTTCCTGGCCAGCACCTGCCCTGATAAGAGAACGGTAGGTCTCCCCGCGGTCACTCCAGTTTAACAACCAGCGGGGGGTCAGAACATCGCTCTGCAGGAATCGCCCCCAGCCCCAATCAGAGTCAGGACCCTCTCTTTGATCTGGTACTTGGAGGATCATTCTTAATTTTGTTGTGTGTTTTCATTGGCATTGTAAGTGTTGATTACAGCAGTTCATTCCTTGTTACATCACTTGTGTTTCCTTTTAGTGCAGATGTTCACGACGTTGCCCCCCTATCATTTGAAAGATTGTGCTGCCTTTGTATATATATTTATTATAGCATTGTGTTTCAGTGATTGTTGAGTCTTTATGCTTCACATCAGAGACGTCAACGTGCGTCTCATGAAGTGGTCTTGTCTGTAACTGTTCAGTGAATTGTGGTGTGTGTTCAGATTGCTGCCCGGACTCTGGGGGACCTGGTGCGCAAGCTGGGTGAGAAAATTCTCCCTGAGATCATCCCGATCCTGGAGGAGGGGCTGCGCTCGGAGAAGAGTGACCAGAGGCAAGGGGTCTGCATCGGCCTGAGCGAGATCATGAAGTCAACCAGCAAGGACGCGGTCAGTATTAAAAAAAGTTTCTGAGCTGCGTCTCAACAAGCTGCATGCAACACATTTCTTCTTCCGTTCTGTCTGAATTTGACACCACGTTTCTGGTGTGGGGAGTTTGGTTTACACAGCTTGCCTCTCAGAGTCTGATTCCAGTCCAGAGTGCTCGCAGTGTTCTTGCTGGTTCAGTGTTTTTACCGGCCTGTCTCTCAGGTGCTGGTGTTCTCCGAGTCCCTGGTCCCCACGGTGCGGAAGGCCCTGTGTGACCCCCTGGAGGAGGTGCGGGAGGCGGCCGGCAAGACCTTCGAGCAGCTGCACTGCACCATCGGATACCAGGCGCTGGATGACATCCTGCCCGCCCTGCTGGAGCAGCTGGTGAGTACCCCAGCAGCGCGGCCCCTCGCCACGTGTACATGACTGTCAGAAAGATATAATGCAAAGGAAACCAGCGTGTGAAGTCTGAAATAGATAAGTTGCTAGTCGCTGAAGATTTTAGGATTGTTTGAAGAGATCAGTGTGTTAAATTGTTTGGTTCATAGTGCCTGTTTTACTATACCTGCAATTAGACAATTCCCTCTAAAGCTCCAGGAAGGAACCTCTTTGAGGATGCTAACGGCTTCTCTTGCAGGATGATGAGAACACCTCTGAGTTTGCCCTGGATGGGTTGAAGCAGGTGATGGCTGTGAAGAGTCGATCGGTGCTGCCTTACCTCGTGCCAAAGGTGAGACCTCAGAAATCACAAAGGAAAAGAGAAAAGTTTTGGGGTGATTGTCAATGCAGAAAAAAAAAAAAAAACTCATGATATCCATAATTTCAAATGAGTAGTATTTTGAACCGTTGCTTACTTGTAGTTTGAGTCCACATGACAAGTTAAAGAAGGTGGGCTGCTGTAGTGGGCTTTGTATTTTAGCCACCTTTTTATATAGTGAAGTGAAACCTGATTCAGAAATTGCATTAAAAAGGGAGGGGGGAGTTTTAATAATGGATTCGTGGTGGATTTCAAACCTGAAGAAATCCTTTAAGACACCTATCATTGTGAGACCTGTAGACCAGTCTCTCTTCTCACTGGAAAGTGTTGTAACAGTTAACTGTGCTCTGCGTTGTGTGTGTAGCTCACGGCTCCTCCGGTAAACACCCGTGTCCTTGCGTTCCTGTCGGCTGTGGCTGGCGATGCTCTGACCCGCCACCTCGCTGTCATCCTGCCCGCTCTGATGTCTGCACTGAAGGAGAAGCTCGGGGCAGAGGAGGTAGAGCAGGTAAGAGCTGAGGAAGGAGGGAAAGGTCTCAGTGATCAGCCTGTCTTGGATTTTGGTGCTTTCCTTCCTGTTTACGAGCTGTTTCATGCAAGCTTCCCGGCACTGCCCCATGATCAAGTTTGAAACCTGGCCTGTGGGAGCAGTTCAGTTTCTGTGCACCTCTGATCCTTGGGAGCAGTTCAGTCTGTGTGCCCCTCTGATCCTTGGGAGCAGTTCAGTCTGTGTGCCCCTCTGATCCTTGGGAGCAGTTCAGTCTCTGTGCCCCTCTGATCCTTGGGAGCAGTTCAGTCTCTGTGCCCCTCTGATCCTTGGGAGCAGTTCAGTCTCTGTGCCCCTCTGATCCTTGGGAGCAGTTCAGTCTCTGTGCCCCTCTGATCCTTGTTCTCTGCTTTTAGCTGTGATGCCTTATGATTGAAGCTAGAATCTAAAAAAATAATTTTGATATTTTTTATTTTATTTGCTTTTTTTAATTAATCATAAATTGTTATTTTTTTAAAAACTTGAATAAAAATAAGAACAGATTCTAAGTAAGATGGTAGAACTGTAGATAAGCTGAATGAATGGTGTTCTGACAGTGGTGCTGTTCCCCCCCTGGTCCCCTCAGGAGCTGGCGAGCTGCCAAGCGGTGATCCTGTCTGTGGAGGATGAGGTGGGCCAGCGCATCATCATCGAGGACCTCCTGGAGGCCAGCCGCAGCGCTGACGTGGGCATGAGGAGAGCGGCCGCCACCCTCCTCAACGGCTACGTCAGCAAGACCAAGGCTGACTACAGCGCCCACACCCGGAGCCTGGTGTCCGGCCTGGTCCGACTCTTCAACGACAGGGACGCTGTGGTGCTGAACGAGAGCTGGGACGCGCTGAGCAGCATCACCAAGGTGGCTGACCTGGGGCAGCTCCACTTACTATTGCAGCTGAAATTGCAATTCCAGTCAGTTACAGTGATGCTGCAGTCATTCCAGTTCTAATTCCAGTCAGTTACAGTGATGCTGCAGTCATTCTAATTCCAATCGCACTGCAAAGTAACATAATCAACTCCACACATTAACATGTTTACTGTATTTATTCAAAATAACCCAGCAATAATCACAGGTACAAATATGCTGTACACTAAGTGTTTAAGGTATGGATCAGTCACTTGCTATAATACTGACTTTTCTAATGTTTTATGTCGCAGACTTCAATGTTTGAATTGCTTTTTTTTTTCTTCGTATAATAAGTTTAAACATCAAGAAAATCGCATTTAAAAACTGTCAAACAAAAAAACCTTTCAAACTGATGAGCGAAAATTGGGTATCCAGATGTTTTGGTGTTTTATTTACAAAAAAAGGAAGGACAGACAACCCCAGCTCTGCTTTTTCCTTCAGGGACTGATCTGCCTCTGTTCCAAGCAGAGCTTTGTTTTTGTAGAGACAGGCTTGAACTTGGTAGCTGACTTTATCGCTGGTTCGTTTCTTGCAGAAACTTGATGCCGGAAGCCAGCTGGCGCTGATTGACGACCTGCACAAGGATATTCGCACGGCAGGGAACGAAGTCAAGGGGGAGACCCTGCCAGGGTTCTGCCTGCCCAAGAAGGGCGTGACCTCCATCTTGCCGGTGCTGCGTGAGGGGGTGCTGACAGGCAGTCCGGAGCAGAAGGAGGAAGCAGCCAAGGCCCTGGGGCTGGTCATCAAGCTGACCTCCGCTGAGGCGCTGCGGCCCTCCGTGGTCAACATCACCGGACCCCTCATCCGCATCTTGGGAGACCGATTCAGCTGGAACGTCAAGGTGGCGCTGCTGGAGACCCTCACCCTGCTGCTTGCCAAGGTGAGAGAGGGGGAGGTCTGTACTGGGCTGTGAGACTCCTACTGCCTTACCATGAGAGACCTGAGAATCATCCTCGCCACCCTGCAGGCAACTCTGCATTAACACTGCCCTAGGATAACTAACTAACATATGTCTATATTGCATTGTTTATTATTATATGTTCTATTTTCTATTCGGTTTGTATTTTGAGTAGTTCTCTTTCCTATATTACTAAAATATTCTGCAATTTTGAATGGGATTAGAGTTTCTTGAGGTGTAGTATTATTAGAATATTCTTATTTCTAGAATAGATGATGATATTATTATTACTATAGCAATCATATTTAATTCAGCTGCTATGTTCGTTACCTCGAGCCACGTCATGTGAAAGGCACTATATAAGAGCAGACCCTATTGTGAAGAGTAACACCTGTCTCTGCCCCTCCAGGTTGGCATCTTCCTCAAGCCCTTCCTGCCGCAGCTCCAGACCACCTTCCTGAAGGCCCTGCAGGACTCAAACCGCTCGGTGAGGCTGCGAGCCGCCCAGGCGCTGGGGAAGCTCATCGCCATCCACACCAAGGTGGACCCCCTGTTCACAGAGCAGCTCAACGGGATCCGCTCGGCCGAAGACCCCGGGGTCAGGTAAGCACCCCGACCCCCGCGCTGGGGAGTGGGGGATCTAAAGCCTTGTTCGAGAGTTAGTGTGTGTGTGTGTGTGTGTGTGTGTGTGTGTGGTACAGCTCCCTATACTGATCTATTCTGTCTCTTCTCAGGGAGACCATGCTGCAGGCTCTGCGCTTCGTTATCCAGGGGGCCGGGGGTAAGGTGGACCCTGCAATCCGGAGGAGCATCACCACCACTCTGCTGAGCATGCTGGGCCACGATGAGGTGAGGGCGGGGGGGGGGGGGGGGGGGTGCTCAGTGGATAACTGACTATCAGGATGATGCACTGCAGGTTATATTGCCTGTTTCACAAACCCCTGAGCGGTGTCTGCTTTACCCAAGACTGGTGCAAAACCATAGTTCTGTGTATGAATCACACCAACTTGGAACCCTTTGAAGATCTTGCTTTATTGCTTGTTACAAACATATTTCCTTGTTTCACGCAGCTTAAGAGGATTATTTGCAAGCTGAACAAGATTTGTATAACAGTACAGTCATTTAGACATTTTTAGTGATTTGCATGAGAATATAGGCCAGCTTCAGTGAGTCATCACAGTGGAGGCGGCTGTGGTCTGCCTGTATCCTTCGAACTCTGGAGCTAGTGAAGCCGCTTGGTAGTGACTTGTAGCGAGCATCGCGCCTATAGCAATGCAATTGAAGAGGCTGAGGAGCTAGATCTCATTCTGTTCAGACCACTAAAGCAAGAGGCACTTTTGATTCAACAGCAGCATCACGACAGAATGACACCAGAGCTCAGCGCAGTGAGTCTGAAGCTTTGCCAGGTAAGTGACAGGCCCCACCGTCAAAGCACAGTGAAGATGTATCTCAAGACAGCATACTAGGCTAGTGCAGAGGATGTGGTTTTTATGTAGAGTAGGTGATAAAATTAAACAAACTCAACTAACCGGTCTCATTAAAAGTAAACGTGGGTTTTAGCGACGTGCTAAACTCTACAGACTTCTATTTTTATACAATTATAATTTAATTCAAATGGTTTGCAAGCTGGAAGCAACTTTCTGTGTTGCCAGTAAAACAGCTTGATAGTTACTTGCACAGCATGGCGGTCTCCAGTTTAATGTAAAACAGAATGACTCAATTGTTAGCAAATATAGCACTTTGCTGGAAGCTGTGCTACTTCATGGGTGGAAGTACACATCCCATTGCAAAGCAGTGTGACCCTTCCCTTTTTGAGAAGCCCCCAGGCGTGTGTACGTTCGCTCCCAGTGCACTGCAGTGGTTCAAACGGCAGTGCTCGATGAGCACAGCCCTGGGTGCTGTGTGTGCTGCGGACCCCTCTTTGAAAGAGTCTCTGTCTGTGTCTCTGCCCCTCCCCAGGATGCCATGCGCATGGCCTCAGCGGGCTGCCTGGGAGAGCTGTGCGCTTTCCTGCCGGAGGACGAGCTGCAGACTGTCCTGCAGCAGCACATACTGGGTAAGGACCTGAATACAGGGCTCAGACTGTCTCTGTATATTATCTGAGCTGTCTAATGTGGGTTAAACACATACTTCACTCTAACTGTACCGGTATTGATTGGGGTTTTCTCATTTGTTGTTGATTTTTAAGCTAATTGCAGGGAACGTTCTTTTGCTTGGTCAGTTGTGCTTTACATTGCTAGAGATAGAAATGCAGCCAGGTGATGCATTGATTGACTGTCAAAATACTAGATGTGTTTAATATTGAGTGCAAGATGTGAGCTTATAGACCCTGAATATCCATCTCTCTCTCTTCTTTCTCTCGCGCTCTCTCTCTGTATGTAGCGGACGTGTCTGGTATTGATTGGATGGTGAGACATGGGCGGAGTGTGGCTCTCTCTATTGCGATGAAGGCAGCTCCCAGCAAGCTTTGCAGCGAGGAGTACAGCGCGGAGGTGGTTGACATGATCTTGAGCAATGCCGCTGCGGACCGGGTAAGAGAACGGCTGAGCGGCGCAGGGCTGTGTCCAGGGCGCGGCGTGGGCGCCTGTACCACCGTGTGCTGACTGTGCCTTGTCTGTCACCTTGCAGATCCCCATTGCCACGAGTGGGATCAGAGCCGTGGGCTTTCTAATGAGGCACCAGATCGAGAGCGAGGGAGGGAGTGTTCCTGCCAAGGTCTCCACGCATCTTGTAAAGGTAAAGTTCAGCACGGGCTCCAGTTCGTGATACACCTGCCCCATCCCCTCCTAGCATCTCAATCGAGTGCTATTCTCAGTAAACTCTGCTTGCATTTTAATATCCACCTTCATTCTTGTCTAGCCCTTTTATTGTTATTTAGTGGTTTTAACCTTACAGGGACTTTTAATTATCAGTGCATCTGTGGATCACATGTTATATAGGTAACTGTCTATAACCAAACCATTCAGTACAATAAGAACTTCTACAGTCATAGTAATCTCAGGAATACCAGGATTAAAACACAGCCTCGTAATGCCATTCCACTGGCACTGTCATCTGTTGTAAGGCGGAACACACACAGCACTGTGGCTCCTGACCGAATAATAATTTAGCTGTAACCTGTATTTCTCCTCTTTGACAGTGTCTCCAGAGTCTGGGGGGTTTTTGATTCTTTTTTTTTTTTGTTTATTTCCCCACCGCAGTTTTCTCCCTTTGGGTTTTCTCCTTTTGGTCCCCCCCCCCCCGCTGTGTTTCCCTTTGTTTTTCTTTTCCACCCCCTTTCCTTTGCAGATCGAGTGACATCAAGCTGGTGGCGGAGAAGATGGTGTGGTGGATGAACAAGGAGCCCACCCCCCCCATGACCCCCGTGCTGATCAAACCCATCCTGAAAGCCCTGCTGGACAACACCAAGGACAAGAACACCAGTGTGCGGGCCTACGCTGACCAGGCCATCGTCAACCTGCTGAAGATGAGGGAGGGAGGCGCCGTCTCTCAGGTAACGCTCAGACACAGCTCCGAGCCAGCCCCCGATCACGGCTCCGATCACAGCCCCCGATCACGGCTCCGATCACAGCTTTGACACAGAGAGCAGTAGGTACAGTGATGCAGGAGTTGGATCCTGTTCTCACTGCCTGCTTTAACCTTTTGCTGCTCAGTGTTCAATATGTATGACTTTCTAAAAATAGGCAATAAATAGTTATGATAACATACCCAGGGCAGTAAAAGGTTAAAACGTGAATGTACCACCGATCAGAAAACCAATCTACTGAGATCTAGAGAAGGATTTTGTTCTTCTCTCTAGATCTTTTGGTCCTGCTCCTGAACTGGTGTAAATCTAAATGATTGATTGTGATTGTAGTCCTGTTCTCATGGTCCTGTTTTCAGAGCGTGTCTGCGATTCTGGACACTGCCAGCAGTGAGCTGCTGACCGAAGCATCTCGGAGATCTCTGACGAAGATCGCAAGCCAGGTGGACTCCGGCGAGCAGATCGACGACACCATCCTCACGTGATCTCCACAGAGCCAGGGGCAGCTGACACAACCAGCCCTGTGTTGGCATTTTCACCTGGGAGGAGGGGGCTGCACTGGGCGTCCAGCTACTCCCATTACAGCAAGAAAGTGTTGAGGCTCAAACTTAAAAATATTATTCTAGAAAATAAAAAAAGTGAAAGGCATTATTTTCCCAGCTTGTGTTAAATATTTGAACACCCCGAAACAACATTTGCCAAAAGTAAACATTTGTGTTAGCCAGTTCAGTGTATTGCAACACAGTGACCGGTTCGGGTTGTGTAACGCACGAGATTGATCCGCTCTCTTCCACAGTACGGAGCCCTTGTGGTATTTAAAGGGACTGTTCCTAAATGTGTGAGTGAGGAGAGGCTTTTGTATTAAAGTAATGGGATCAACTGTAAATGTTTGCCTGATTCATCTTTAATTAAAACTAATATGAAATGAGCTGGACATTTTAAGTTGAGAATACACCCCTTGAAAGAATGGGAATGGTATGCTCCTGTACCAGAATTCACTGCCCCCCTCCCCCTCATTCCAATGATTACAAATCAATAAGACCCGGAATGTTTGGGAGTCTGGAGTTGCTGATTGGCTGAGAGGGACTTGGTGATTTTATAACTTTGATCAATATTCTGTGATGCTTTTGTGACTTCACCTCCCGAGCCAATATAAAGCATGGAGACGGTGGGAGAGCGGTGCTGTAGTTAACACTGGCCCTTTTCTTACACAGCGCCCCCTGCTGGGGTGGTATTGCGTGGAGGTGTTGTGTTGCTATGCTCAGCAAACTGCTTGTGACGGTTAGGAAGGGAGAGAGTGTGAAACTGAATTGATAATATATCCTTTCGGAAAACTCTAGAGAAAATCTACAACCCTAAAATGCAGGCTGCTTAAAAAATTAAATAAAATGACAGCTTTAATAAATGCTTTGATGTGAAATAATAATGAATAGTTGGTCTTAATTGAGGTAATGCTGACCTAGCACAGGTTCTCTGATGAACCCGGGAGTGTCCCTCTCCCACTGTGCACCCGAGCCCTTGCCATGCGGTGTAGAAGAGGCTGGGTTGTTTATCCACTGCAGAGCGGTGCTACTGACATCACACGCAATGAAACACTGTTATTAATTAAGCCAGTCATATTAATGTAATTAAGGTCAAGGGTGAGGGATGTTGGGTTTTATAAAGCGTGGATTATAAAAATAAATAAATAAATCCTAAATATATTTGCAAACTATAGCGAAACAAGATACAGCTGTTCTGTCTACACCACACAGTTTGCGCAAAATTAAGCAAATTTAATTTAATAAGTGTTTCGTGGCGTGTGACGTCAGCAGCTCGGCCTCTTCAACCTGCACCCCGAGGGTGTGCAATGAGAAAGAGGCATCTCGCCCTCTTTCATATCCCTGCTGCTGTTCCAGCCCTTGCAGTGATGACGCTGTGTGTTGAGCTGAAATAAAAACACGAGTTGGAATACTTTCAAACACCCCTGAAAGTGTGGCTGTTTTTATTTGTAATTTGTCTGCAGAATATGTATAGGTGAGAGGGCACGCCCCTTTCCAGACTGCCTATGAAGTCTCCATGGAGCCACAAACATGTAACATCATACGCAATGAATGTGATTTATATGGATAGCATTAAATATAAAACATC
This sequence comes from Polyodon spathula, assembly GCF_017654505.1. Classification (NCBI taxonomy): domain Eukaryota; kingdom Metazoa; phylum Chordata; class Actinopteri; order Acipenseriformes; family Polyodontidae; genus Polyodon; species Polyodon spathula. Next base: position 28,558,064 of record NC_054555.1, on the reverse strand, counting down.
CCGATTTGATAGAGTAGATACTGTAGGAATTGTACAATCTTCGTTACTGCATGTGTGGGGCTCTCTGCTGTATAAATGCGCTTCTCCAAGCGAGTCCATGCACTATTAATAACATGGAGCAGCAAATACAGACGTGCATATACCTTGGAAATGTGTGTGTGTGGGGGGGGGGGGCTCCTATTGTGCAGTAATACTATGAAAAAATTAGACAGCACCTTTCATCATAAATGATCCTGAAGCACTTCACAACAAAACCATAAAAACGTCAAGGAGTGCCGTAGATCATTTAGAGTAATGGACTGTATGCAAAGCGCATACTAACATACATTATGCTGGGCTGCACTGTACACACAACATCGACTACTGCATAAAACTGTCCCGATGCGTCAAATCAATAGACAGAAAGCCCGATAACAATTGTATTTGTCAAACTCCTTTTAAAGCGCTGTCTCGTCATTACAAAGAGGTTCACTGTGTCGCAATGCAATTCGTTCAGGTGTACAGCACCTCAATGCTCTGATAATGGGGAGGCCACTGCAGGCTGCGCGTCACAGCGTGTGTGTGATCTGCTGCAGGCATGCAGGACCAGTCACGGGACATGACCTAAACAGGTTGCCACTGCACGCCAAAAAACAGCTTGACGTCTTCAAACAAGTTGTTACTGGCAAACTTTTGGTCAGAATAATTACAGAATCGTTCTGTTTATTTCTAGTTTTGAAATATATATATATATATATATATATAAACTGAAATCTGGGTTGCCACAATATAAATCTATGTTCGTAATGTCAAATTTCAAAACGCCTGTTCATTTAGCGTTTGGATTAAAATTGGGCGTTGACTTCATGAACCTGCCCCAATGTTTCTGTCTTAAGTGTGTGTGTGAGTGTGTGAGTGAGTGACAGCACTAATCAGATATATTAATGAAAGAGGGGGTGAAGCAGTGACGAAGGAGTTTGGGGATAATTTATGTGAATTTAGCTTAGGATAGGGTAGAACAAGAACGCTGCTCGCTTAGCAGCTAATTTCATTCACACCATGCCACAGTATCGCGTCTGTATTGCACATTAAAGATATCTTTTGGTTTCCGAGGGTAGCGTTTCCTGGCAGCTCTCAATATTAAACGTTACCGGATTTTAATTCTGCCGGGCTCGCTGTAGTGTGACTCCTCGCCGCAGGGCGGCAGCACTGAGGCTGGACAGCCGCCGCCTCCTCCTGCGCCTGCGCAGTGCTGCCGGTTGGCTGGGGTTGGGTGCAGTCAAACCGTTCCAGAGAAGCGGCGTTTCCGGCTGGTTTCTTCGGGTGAACGCAGTGCTGACACCGCGAAACACCGAGGAGAGAAGGCCGCTGGTGGAGGAGCTCGGAGACCGGGGAGAAAAATAAAACACGCGCAAACAGCAGGGTGACAGATTCCTGGAGAGAAACAGGGAGTAGGCGGAAGGGGACCTACCGAGAGCCGGCATGGCCAGGGACTATGATTACCTCTTTAAGCTGCTCATCATTGGGGACAGCGGTAAGGAAAAGCCGGGGATTTCGGAAGAGAAACAGGCCCCCCTCTTGGAAGGAGAGGCGGGGACCGGTCGGGAGCTGTGATCGGGGTGCTGTTGGCAGGAGGGGAGGGTTGTGTTGCGCTGTTACGGGTAGTTCAGACTGGGGTTTGAAGGTCCTGTGTGGACCGAACCGAGCGGTTTGGGTTTGTTGTTAGTAACGCTAGGGCGGTGTAAGTGAACCACAGGGCTGGGCGCCTCGGCTTCTGAGACCGGATATCCAGTCTGTTCTCTGCTGGTTTGGTGCAGATTTAAAGAATTCGTCTCGGTGCAAGCTGCGTCCTGCTCTGCGTAATTTTCACGTGCATTGTGAGATATTTAGCAAGCACCACCTGTAGCACATTTCCAAACAGTAATCGACGGATATCGCTGCTGTAGGGTACTGCACACAACGTAGCAGTACGCATCGGTCGTGGCGTGGAATTAGCTGTTCATTGTATTTTTTATTATTGTTATTTTTACATTGTAATAAAACAGGCAGTTTTGATGCGTACAGTTCGATATGCAGCTGAGTCGGGGTTTGACTCCAGTGTAGCGCGGTATATTTATACTTGCACATGCTGAGGGTTACAGTGTGATCCCCGGTGAATGCTGTACATTATCGGAACGCGTAGTACAACATGCCAGAGAAAGTTATCCGAGATGGAAGCTGCATTGCTCGTCTCGCTTACAACGATCACCCAGAAGCGCAGCAGTAACGCCTCTCCTCAAAACAAACCTCATACTTTTATGATTGCAGGAAGAGTCCAACAGTTCTTACTTGTCTTTTGTTTTGCATTGCACGGGTAAAACTAAGCATGGTAGCGGGTATAGTACTGCTGATAACTCGCGGGTGTTTTGATAAAAAAAAAATTAAAAGCGCTGGAATGCTAACAGTGAGAAGATAGGTATAGTCTACTGTTCCTCCTTAAGAATTGAAGTATGTGTACCATTCACGCCAGGGCAGAAATTAAGACTGTAGATATTTCTAAAAGTTGTTTTTTATTTTTATCTTTTCAAAAAAATAAATGATCAGTGATGCAAACTTTACACTGGAGTGAAAGAGTAATACATGTGTTTACTGTATCGTTAGACTAGCTGGATTTCTGAGTCTGCTTTTGACCTGCAGATCACTCCAGCTAGTCCTCCTGTATTCGATTAGATAAGTGGGGTTCTCTGGAGAGCTGCTTGAATCTTGTCTTTGGGTGGAGTGGGTGTGCTTATCAGGGAAGTATTGGCAGCTAGCAATCATGAGCAGGATGAAGGATGATCATTTCTCCCCGATCAAGGCTGGCTGCATGCTGCAGCTGTCACAACAAACCCATTCAGCATGCAAACATCTATTGGAATACTTTTCCATTGATCAGACATTACCTCTGATAATTAACTTCTGAAATGTGTCTTATTGTTGTGTGTTGTATTATTCAGGGATGGAAATAAGACTCCTGTTGCATCGCAGTTTCACCCATTCCAGGTTTTACTATGAGCTCGATTAACCCCATTGTTACAGGAACCAAGCTCAGGTGTGTCTGTGTAAGCTCATAGTAAAATCAGCAATGGATGAAACTGCTATGAATGGGAGTCTTATTTCCACCCCTGTTTGCTGTCTCATGCACTGCACAGTTTTCAGTTTAAGCTGTTCGTGGTAGAAGTTCTCTCAGCAGTGAGGAATATGTTTTCCCCAGCGATCGCTCGTCTCACAGTCTTGCACATTCCTGAAGAAATGGATCTTCTGATCGTCTCACTCGCCCATTATTTCCCAGCCACTGTTTTTATCCAGCTGTGTTGTATAAGGACTGCTTGTGAATGTACAACAGTGATTCTCAGCCTGACTCTTGAAGAGTCTTCCAACGCTCCAGATGTTAGTTTGAACTCGTCCCATCTTTAACTGTATTGTACTATTCTGTATCAATATCAATAGCTGTAGCTAGCTGCAGATTATTACAATTATCATAGGCTGTCTCTATCTGTGGGGGTCTTTTTGTTTGCACTGGAAAACAATTCTGATTTAAACAAACATTAAGTTCCTGGTTGGACTCTTAAGGAAGGGGGGCTGCTCAGGAACAAAACAATGTTGTAACTTCTCAGAATACTGCATAAAGAACAGTCACTTCCTAATGGTAAATAATTACTGCTGTTTTGTGAGAAGCCAGTACAGACCCTCGTTGAATCTCCTCTGATGTGAGCACGCAGTGGTTTACTTAACAGAAGCTCTTCATGTGGAAAGCGTGTAATGTTACGTATTGCAGTTGGAGCAGTACTTTTACTCCTGCCTCATGTGAGACCCCAAGCTGAATTTGAAGGATTCTGCCGTGCCTCAACATTGCACTGACAGTCAAAGGCTTAAAACCAAATGGTGTGATGTCCTATTTTGTGAAAGTATGCATAAAAACAATTCTGCATTACTATTTTAAAACCTCATAATTACATTTGTTGTGCAACAAGTGTGGCAAATGTTTTCTTTGAATATGGAACCTATTTGCAAGTTGATCCTCATATAAAGCCTAGAGCAAGCTTCTGTCAATAAGTGCGTTAGCCAAGCCCTTTTGTGCATTCAGTATTTTGAACTGCCTGGAAAACTTTTCTTTTGTATATGGTCTATAACAATAGAGGCTGCATGGTTCATCTGTGCTTGCTTTATAGCTAGGATTTTGTACCGGCAAGCCTTGTTTGCCATTGGGTACATTCCTTATTTGGTCTTTGTAGTTATTTACAGACAGACTGAGCAGCCTTGGAATTCAGAAGGTAAAGTGCTGTGCTATGTTGTGTGTTACTGATACAGACAAAGCAGGGCTGGAAATAAGACTCCCATTGCATAGTCGTTTGAGCCGTTCTTGGTTTTACTATGACTTTAGCTTGTTACCACAGTGGCTAGTCAAGCAGATGTGAAAACCTTCAAAGCAACACATTTAAATCGAATTCCCACAAGCCAGAGTGGCCCAGCATTTTGTTAATAAGTGAAATACAAAACTTAATCTGAGTGATATCGTTTTAAGCAGCAGTGTTGAGGCTTGTGGAAATGCTGCCAGCTAGAGGAGGAAATGAAAGCGATCCATTACAGTGCACTAGTTTAGCTGGGGATGTGGGGAGGGTGGGAACAGTAGTAGAAATGCCCCAGAGCTTTTGGCGGCTGGCTGCAGATTGAGACTGCATGATGTTTTCCACAGCTGCAGCCAGCTGTGTTCTGCCAGCACTGTTTGTTTGTGTGGAAGCTCCATTCAGCTGCAGCCCAGTCTGCCAGTGCAGGGTACAGCTGTGTAAACTGGGAGCGGTACCCCCAGGGAGTGCGCAGGACATTGTCTCCGGGCTGCAGGTGTTTTGGTTCTCTGTTTTGGACAGTTCGTTGTTAATGAAGGTTCTGGATTAGCAGCAGCCAGGTGGCTGAACACAGGCTTCTTCTCTATCTACGGAGGCTGTATACTGTCTGAAGCAAGTGTCCTATAGGGATTCCTCAAGCCTGCCCTTCTCTTAGGGGGCGAGGGAGCAGAGCAGTTCCATTTACAGCTTGAGATTCAGGGGATGAAAGAAGAGCGATTGATGAGGCTGTAGCTTTGACAGAATTCTGTCAAGCCAGGTGCATCTTCCTTCTACAGAGTACGTTCAAACAGTCAGGTACAAAAACAGACAAGCATGAGCAACAAATGAAGCACATGACTTCAGGGGTTCCTAGCAGTCCGTTAACCCTGCCAGTGATTTCCACAGAGTGTGTCTTCACATGCCAGACATCGGGATAAGAAGTGTGAGCCATTCTGGGGGTTTTAATCCCAGCTGTTTATATCTGAGAGCAGCTTGTCACAGGCAAGTCCAATGAAACTCCAGCAAAGACAGGAAGGGCTTTTATTACTGCAGTGAAGTGCTGGTTACATTCCTGCACTGCCATGACATTCTGCCAGGGGAAAGGAGGCTACTTCGAACCCGTTCATTAAAAACTACAAATAAAAAACGGGGGCTGAAATGTGTGGCCCGTGTACACTCAAGCAGCACCGTTCTGTTTGAACTGCTGAATGGACTCTGGGTTGAGATGTTAAACTGCAGTCAGGAGTGTTGTAGTCCAAATATCACAGGTTAATAAACAGTGCAACCCTACAGCTATAGTCTGAACTATAGTCTTCTACTAGAACAGATTGAAACACCTTTGAAAAGGTAATGTATGTGTTTTTGCCTACCTTTTGGTTTATATAGATGATAATTCGATTTTGTTTTTCGTCTTGTTTTTCCAGGTGTGGGGAAGAGCAGTCTTCTGTTGCGGTTTGCAGACAACACTTTTTCAGGTGAGGATCATTCTCTTATCTCTGTTACTTTATAATTTATCAAAGCTTGTGGAAGCAGGATCCTTTTCCGGGAATGAGGAAGTGACAGTTTTGGGTTCTTACAACTCTGTTCTGAATTCTAGCTAGACCGTGTGACCTGATCAAGATGGGTGCCTGCCAAGTCACCTTGCACTGCGGGATTACAAAAGGAAATTCGTAAAACACACAAGCAAAAGATACTGTCTGTAAATGGAGATGTCCTACCCAGGACACTACTGCAGCTAAGATGTTTTATTGAAATGCTTCCATAGACCTCCATGCATGCTGTCTCTCTCTTTTAGGTAGCTACATTACCACGATTGGGGTAGATTTCAAGATCCGGACTGTGGAGATCAATGGTGAGAAAGTGAAACTTCAGATCTGGGACACAGCTGGACAGGAGCGGTTCCGCACCATCACATCAACGTGAGTACGGCTGGGGGTCGGAGAGTGTTAAACCGACCACACAGGTCCATTCTGCAACGGTAATGTGCTTTAGTATTGCTAGCCCTCATTATCACTGGTAAATGGAATCTATAACTGGAGTCTATACTTGGGTGTGTTTTGAAGTTACTGTATGAATGAACCCCCAGAATCAAAAAGCTGCTAAATCTAAATTATTATGGGATGCGTGTTGTGCTAGTTTTTATTCCGATGGGAACATAGGGTTTGGTCTGAACCATTGGGAATTAAGATAGCCGAAGATCTGTTGCAGCTGAAGCAGTTTGTCTCTGCTGCACCAAAGTGTTTTCACTTTTGATACAGGGCAAGAGATAGCTGGCTCTTCGACAGGCAGATAGAAGCAGAGGGGTATCTGTAGAGTATGAAACTCAGAGTAGAAAGAGAGTGGTGGGATGATACTGTGCAGCTGAGAGCCAGAGGGTGTTAGTGCACGGCACTGTTGAGCAGTCCTGCTCTTCAGAAATGGCAGCAAGGGTGTCCGAGAGGGGATAAGGAGGTGACAGTGATGGCTAACGTTAACGGCACTCTTATACGCGGACAACTGAATGTAAAGAATGAAACAAATAGAGAAGCTGGTCTCGTTTAGAGTTCATCGAATAGGAGCTGCTGCTGGTTAGGAGTCAGGGCTCGGGTTGTGGGCTGTGGCTTCAGTTGCAATGCTTGCTTGTGTATAAATGCATTCATTTAAAAAAAAAATACATAGTGTGTTTAAAAAAATAAGTTACATAATAATAATAATAATAATAATAATAATAATAATAATAATATAATAATATATGTATATTAAACACACCAACCGATGACTGTTCATTAATATTATCTGCAGCAGAAGAGATGTGATGCACAGAAACACGAGCAGTAAAAGGTTTCTCTGGTAAAGCTGTTTTTTTTGGTTCTGTTTTAATGGTCACAGCTAAGAATCATGTCTGATTCCATGGAATGAAGTGTTATTTTTGTCTTAAAACCCCCAACAAATGCATGAAAGGCACTGGCATAACTTTGCCTGCCAGTAAGCGATTGTCATAGCAACCAAGCTGGTATGCAGCAGCGCTGCGTAATAAAAAAAAATAAAAAAAATGTTTTAAGATGTGCACATTTTCCAAAAATAGCAGTAGAAATAAGGTCTGAAAGGTCTAAAACAAGGTCTGAATTATTTATCTTTCCCCTGACCTTTTATACACCCAACCCTTTACTCCAGATGTCCTCCTGATACAGCAGGGTCTCTGTGGATTGCTGTTTGACACTGTCTCTGATACAGCATGGTCTCTGTGGATTGCTGTTTGACACGGTGTCTCTGATACAGCAGGGTCTCTGTGGATTGCTGTTTGACACGGTGTCTCTGATACAGCATGGTCTCTGTGGATTGCTGTTTGACACGGTGTCTCTGATACAGCAGGGTCTCTGTGGATTGCTGTTTGACACGGTGTCTCTGATACAGCAGGGTCTCTGTGGATTGCTGTTTGACACGGTGTCTCTGATACAGCAGGGTCTCTGGATTGCTGTTTGACACGGTGTCTCTGATACAGCAGGGTCTCTGTGGATTGCTGTTTGACACGGTGTCTCTGATACAGCAGGGTCTCTGTGGATTGCTGTTTGACACGGTGTCTCTGATACAGCAGGGTCTCTGTGGATTGCTGTTTGACACGGTGTCTCTGATACAGCAGGGTCTCTGTGGATTGCTGTTTGACACGGTGTCTCTGATACAGCAGGGTCTCTGTGGATTGCTGTTTGACACGGTGTCTCTGATACAGCAGGGTCTCTGTGGATTGCTGTTTGACACGGTGTCTCTGATACAGCAGGGTCTCTGTGGATTGCTGTTTGACACGGTGTCTCTGATACAGCAGGGTCTCTGTGGATTGCTGTTTGACACGGTGTCTCTGATACAGCAGGGTCTCTGTGGATTGCTGTTTGACACGGTGTCTCTGATACAGCAGGGTCTCTGTGGATTGCTGTTTGACACGGTGTCTCTGATACAGCAGGGTCTCTGTGGATTGCTGTTTGACACGGTGTCTCTGATACAGCAGGGTCTCTGTGGATTGCTGTTTGACACGGTGTCTCTGATACAGCAGGGTCTCTGTGGATTGCTGTTTGACAGTGGATGGTGTCAGGCATAAAAATAAGACTCCTAATGCGTATCAATTTCACCCATTCCAGGTTAGCCACAGTGTACAGGTAAGGAGCTCAGGTGTGTCTTCTTATTCTCATAGTAAAACCAGTGTTATTTCCAGCCGTGGATGGTGCAGTTCAAGTTGATTTCCCAGTGTTGTAAACTGCTCGTCCCTGACGTGTTTTGATATTTCAAATCAAGTAGTCAAAGATTTGTGCGAATGCCTTGGCCAACGTGTGAGTAAGCACGGTCATGAGCGCCCAGTGATGCGTTATTGTGCAGTTGCTGTGCTTGTGGAGTCTTACAGAGCCGCTGCTGGTAGTGTTGAGCTGTGAAGCTGCAGCCCTGCGGTGTCTGCATTGTCTTTGCAAAGCCTCTGTGGTTCTTGGAGGGGGGTGTGTACGAGCGACACAGAGATGTTTACTCTTTCACTGTCCTGATGTCGGTTTGAGCTGCCTTTCCGGACTGAAAAAAAATAAAAACCCTGCTTCCGGGAGTGTTTCCTGAAGGAGCCGCCCACAACTGTTCTGGAGCTGCCAGGACAATAAATTGTGAGCCTGAATTAAAAGCTGGCCTAAAGAACTGTTTGCAAAGGCTGGGATTATTATTATTGTTAGGATCGCCTCTTCCTTTTAAAAACCAAACAGAAAAAGATAACTATTTTTTCTTCTGATAAAGATCTTTATCAATAAACTTCTTTTTTTAATGCTTTGATTTGTATAGGATATGAAAAGTAAAAATAAATAAATAACAATGTTTTTTTATGCCGTTTCCTGGAACCTATTTTTAATATTTGAGAAATGCCGTTTTCCTACATGATTTTCTTGGGTGTCTGAAACATACAGTACATTTTGTGGCTTGTTCAGTCCAGAGAGCTGATGCTGTGACCAGTTACCGGAACACGACTGACACTACATGTAGTTTTTGGTAAGGAATTTGAGATTCATTGCAGTCCTGCACATGTGAAACTTGGAAAATCTTCACTTTTTTCAACATCAGATATGCAACCTGCTATTTTATCTGTATGTGGTTATATAGCTATCATATTTATTCAGCTTAAAAATATGTGCACTGTTCTTTTCAAAATGCAGTTAACACATTGTCAGCCCTGCATAGAAAATCTTGAATTTCCTGGTAGAAGTGTTGCAGGCCTCTTCAGAAGCTGATGACTGATTGACTGTGTTAATAGAAAGTGTTGCATCTGAGGAAGGTGACGGAGGAGCAGCATGCTGTATTCACATGGCTGTCCCTGGAGACGGGGTTGTGCTTCTGTGTCTCACTTTAGAGATTAATGTATATATTGCGATTTGAAACCTGCTAGGTAATAGCACTGGTTTTTTAGACTATCATAATGTGGAGATACAAAGAGGTGCCTGATTCATTGAAACTGCATTGAGGCTTCCTGTGCGCCACGTCGCTGCTTGACTGTAGTGAAGGTCTGACCGCAGACAGCAAGTGCTTGGTGGTGAAGGAGGGGGAGGGGGAGGATCGCGACAGACCAGTTTGCTTGTTTATCTGCGTGCCGGCTGCAAGCGTGAGATCCTCTCCCATGCCAGCTCTCCGTTAACGCTGAGTCTGCATGGCCATTTTCCTGTTTTCATTAACGAGAACTCGGTGGTTGAGCTTTGATTTGCAGGCAAAATCACAGCCCCTGCGATCCGGTTCTGAGTGGTCATCGTCTCACCGGTAGATGCACTAAAGCTAACTGAACTGTACAGTCTCTAGCTAGGGACACCTTACTATCCTCATAGTCAGTTATCTAGCAGGTAATGGCAGCAGTTGTGATGGAATCACTGGTGGAAGGTTTTGTATATATTGAAGGCGTTTGTAATGTTTGTAGGAGGTTAGTGTAGCATAACAGTCTGGTGAGTAAAAGTTTGAAAGTTACTGTGTTCACCTGGTAAAGTGTGGCAGACGGACAGAATCAGTGCATAACGGGCCCTTAAAACTGCACAGACAGCTTGCTATAGGGGACGCAAGCTAGTGATGTTCATTCAAAAAGTGGACCTTTTCACACTGGTCCTGTCAGTCCGTCAAACTGTAAACTGAAAATGATAACTTCTCCAAACTTGTTACAGACTTTTCAGAGACTTGTATGGATCCAGTAGTCTGATTTTATACAGTGCGTTTCCCTGAATGAATGTAGTTTGAGATTATGAAGACCGTGCGTGCGTGTGCGATCGTGTGTGTGTGTGGGTGCGTGCGCTGGTTTTATGTGTTCCGTAATGTCCATCGCTGAGACCAGCAGACTCCTATCCCAGCCCTCCAGAGAGCTTGCTGCACCACTGCACCCTGCCTTGGCTTTTCTTCAGCAGGGGTTGAATGTGTCTTTGCTGGGCTGGCTTCTTGGGATTCAAACCCCCCCCTGGCTGCTCTTCCAGGCACGCATGAGGAAGTGATTCCGCAGGTTGACTCTGAATTGCCGCTCATATTGGTTTCAATTTCTAGTAAGTCACATGGTGACTGGACACCTGCTCCACCTAGTGGTGCCAGAGCACATCGCAGCTCGGAGGTTCTCAGTGTTCGCTTTGGTGATGCTAACTTGAACTGATTATTTAACCCGTTTCAGAACTCGACAGCAGTAAGTTGCGCTTGCTTTATTGAGTTGGTCAGCAGCAGTGGTAAATGTTTTTTAGGTGTGTTTTTGATTTAAGAAGTTAAGACAAGCTGGAGCAGACCAGTGATATCCATTTCTTGAATACTGGTCATGGGGCTGCCAGCCAGCTGTTTGCTGGCGCTTGTGGAAGGCGCTGTATGACTGTAGCATTCTGTTCAGTTCTGCCAGGTGTACTGTAACACCTTCTTTCCTGTCCGCAGGTACTACAGAGGGACGCATGGGGTGATCGTGGTGTACGATGTAACCAGTGCAGAATCCTTTGTAAACGTCAAACGGTGGCTGCATGAAATTAACCAGAATTGTGACGATGTCTGCCGGATATTAGGTGAGTGCTGGGACTCATCAACATTACTTCTGGTGCGCTTGACTGTCGTGTTTGGAAATCTCAGCGCTGCTGTTAGCTCTCTGGGAATTATTATCATTTTTTTTCTATTTAAACTATTTTGCTATATAAATGAGGTGTTTTCCCCTTGTCAATCAAAAGCTCAGAATACCTGTGTGCAGTTATGTTTTTCCAGTAGGGATTGGAAGTGCTAGCAGATTTGGTTTTGTTTAAAGCAGCGGAAGTAGTTTTTCAGAGGATCGTTGGATTGTCTGTGTAAGCGTGCTGTGTCGGCATGCTGTATTGAAAAGTGTCCCTTGCTGCGCTGGGGTTTATCCACGCCTGATTCTCTCTTCTTTCAGTGGGCAACAAGAATGACGATCCACAGTCGAAAGTGGTGGAGACAAACGATGCACAGAAATTTGCAGAGCAGATGGGGATTCACCTGTTTGAGACCAGTGCAAAAGAAAACCTGAACGTGGAGGAGGTATGAGTTCACAGAGGATCAGGATTAAAGAGCTGGGCTTGCTGGAACCTGTCTGACAAACGACTGGAACCCCAGAATGTTTCTTATGCAGAGCGTAGTTATTAGAAGCAGATTGAATTTGTCTAAACAGCGTTGACACCATCATTTAAATAGTTTAAATCCGAACCTTCCTGGGCTTTTCATTTTTTCATCTGTTTACAGACAGAAATAAACTGAAGTGACTAACATGCTTTTTCATTTTCTATACATGCCTTTTTTTTTTTTTTTTCATTCTTTCCCCAGATGTTCAACTGCATCACGGAGCTCGTTCTGAAAGCAAAGAAAGAGGTTGTGGCCAAACAGCAGCAGCAGCAGCAGAACGATGTTGTGAAGCTGACGAAAAACAGTAAAAGAAAGAAAAAATGCTGCTAACCGTCAAGCAAAAAGAAATGATGCACCGGACTCCACTTAAAACACAAATCCACACAGTCCCCTTCGGACGCAAGGATCATGAAGATTAAAACAGATGATTTTACCAGATGCCTGGAGCAGTTTTGTTTTTTAATTCATTGGTTCTGTGATGTTATTTAATAATGCATAGAGAGGACAGAAGAAGACTGCACTGGTGATGTTGCAGCGCCCACAGAAATATATATATCTCCTTTTTTTTTTTTTGGTCGGATTAATTTTTGTCCCTCTCCATTCCATACTGCATGGACATTTAGAAAATCACAAAACGCCGACAGCGACTGAACTGTTTCTATTGGGGATTTGTGCACCTATTGTACATCGCTTCTGTGTCTGCCTGCCATCTCCACCTCTCACCGCTTCGTCTAACGCATTCAGATGCCAACAAATCATGAACTTTGAGTACATTTTTTAAAATAAATGTTCTTAATCTGAGTTTGCTGACCAGTGTGTTAGCAATCGGTGACTGCCAGCCTCTTGTTTTTTTGCACTTTTCCCTCATATTAGCTGCTCCATCTGTCCCTCCATCTCTCTCTCTCTCTCTCTCTCTCTCTCTCTCAAGCATCTTATTCTCCAACATTTATTTTGTGATTTTAAAAATAATAATAAAAAACACACCTTTAACCTTCACAAAGGGAGAACAGGGTTGATTTGGGGTTAAACCTTTTTATGGACAAAGGAGGAAAAAAAAAGAAATATAAGCAAAATATATATAAATTGCAAATTTGGATTTGTACTTGTTAGCCTGCTTTACCATTTCTATAGCGCCCGGGTACAGCACAATCTGGAAACCACACCTGTAGATATGAAAGGAATGGACCTTGTACCATAAAGCCATGGGAAGAGAATGGAACAAAATAAAAGAAAAAGGAAAGCGAGTTGTGTTTTTTTTTTAGTTGAATCTCTTGAGCTGCGGTTCCTTGTACACTGGAGAGTTGATGTATTATTCATTTTCTCTCTGCCAATGTAATCAATAATAAACATTTTAAAAGAATTAACATTTGATAAGAGTACAAGAAGCCCCCCCTTTTTGTATTGCTCTGGAATGGTGTTTTGTAAATTGTGTTTCAGAGTGTTGAACTTCCTCCTAATCGTTGGGTTTGGTGGTTCGTTAATTAATATATATATCTATCTATATATAGACAGAGAGAGATTTTTCTTCTGTTCACTCACTTTACATTTAGTTAATTGATAAATGTAATCTAGTAACATGTCTATTTTTGAAAGCATTCTTACTTTACTGCATTTTTTTCACACCTGCCTAAAACTTTTGCACAGTACTGTATATCTATCTATCTATCTATCTATCTATCTCTTCTGTCTATCTATCTATCTATCTATCTATCTATCTATCTATATATATATATATATATATATATAATAATTATATATATATATATATATATATATATATATATATCTCTATATATATCTCTATATATATTATGTTTGAAGTTTTCAGAGGTTTTTAAATGGTTTGAAGTGCACTGCATGCTGCTGTTTTTACTGTAGTAATGTAACAGGCACGATGCATTTCCGATTGCAGATGGTTGAAGAGGACTTTATTTCGTAAGATAAGTGAAGTGGCCTTTCACAGTCACTTCCAGTAAATCTATGTGTTTATGTCTTTTTCATGGGGTGGTTTTGAGTAAGGCAAAACTGTTTTGGATAGAAATTCCAGTTGGTTCTCAATTTACAAGGATTTGAAGGCGCAGAGGCTATCATTTTAACCATAACTCAATTTCAACAAAATGTTATATATAGCATGATTCAAAAAGGCACACCACCTACACACACACACACACACGTATATATATATATATTATACATACATACATATACACACATCCTCCCTTCCAGATCCGCAGAACAATGGCTGACGTGTTACACCCATCACACCTGCAAAGTTGTGCCCGGGTTCGGTGTGAAACTTCCACGCATCTCAACTACACAAATGTGCATTGACGTGAATGGAGGTCACTTTGAAGCCTTGGTGAATCATCCCGTGTGTATGTATATATTAAGATTATGCAGGGTTGTACTGAGAACCACGCCTTCAATTCAGATTGAGACTGATTTCTCAACAGGGCTTCAGTGGAAGTGCTGAAGGTTTTTTATTTCACAGAGTGGATCCTCTTGGGACAAGAAATTGCCTGAAAGCCTGGAGACCACAGGAGCAATGCAATGAAAAGAAATGAAGTGAACAGCAGGCATCGTCCCATCTCCGCGTACCAGCCGGGCAAGGAGGTGGCTTAGGGTCCTTTTCCACACGGTTGTGTTTTGGGAAGTTTGCTGTGCATAGATGTCTGCTTGGGTTCAGTTGGAGGTGTTGAGAAGGACCTGGATGTGAAACCGAATGCACTTCAAACCAAGTGAGGGCACCAGGACCAGGGCTCTGTTCACTTGGTTTGATTACTGCAAAACTAAAGCCACACAGCTGCTTCGAGGTATCAAACCCCTCTTGATTTGATGGTAGCTTGTCATCCTGTTATAGTCATGGCCCGTTTTATAAACTCGTAAACAATGGGACCAATGCCAAATAACCTTCGTGCGGGGGGGGGGGACAGAAAGCATGGCTCACAGAATGCATGTGGTATCTTTCTTGTAAAGTCTAACAAACACAAGTTACTGTAAAACGTTTCTCTTTATTGTGTCACAATGGCTTTTGCACAAACACTTATAGATTTTTTTAATTATTTATTTTATTATTACTCCTTTGGAGTCCGGACTATAAAAAGCTGTATTTACAGTGGTTTTCATACTAAAAATAAGCATATACAGGTGCATATAAAACACTACACTTTTTAAATATAATTACAAATAGTACATTCTACATTAGAAATTCAATTCCATATAGAAAAATGAACAGCTGTAAACTGTCTTCTGTACCTTACTATGCATGTTCTGTATGTACAAATGATCATTTTTCACATTGCAAGATGCCCACAGTGTTTCATACATTAAGCCATCAATCATTGCATTCCACATTCTACAGTCCAACACACACACACAAACAGTGTTGGGGAAGTTACTTTTCAAAAGTAATTTGTTATAGTTGAGTTACTTTAACAATTGTAATTAGTTACAGTAACTTCTCGTTTTGAAAGAAGTGCAAGTGGTTCCAGTTTCTGTTTTTCAGAGCTGCTTTCTCCAGGTTGGTCAGGCTGCAGATGGAAATATTCTCTGAAGATCCAGCTCTGGGACCCCCTTGATCCCTCCTCCGAAGCCGGTTTGCAGTGAGATGATATGAAAAGGGATCCAGGTCTGAACTGTGCTGCTCAAGTGTCTTCACATCCCCATGGTTTGAAAAAACAACATGGAACCAGAAGTCATGTTTTCACATTTTCACTACCCGTCCCTAAAAAGAAGCAAACCCTTTGATACTACTGAAAAAATGACAACAACAGTTTACATGTAGCGAGTTACACCCCAACAGTGTACATATATGTAGCTGTACAACATACATAAGAACAGCATTATACACAGAACATACAATCACCCTTTTGAGTTGTCATATTAAAGTACCACCATTGATTGACAGATTATCATAACATTGTTCTCCTGTCAAAGTGCTCCGTGTTTTCAGAAACTGCCACCCCTTCCCTATTCTGCAAAATACAATCCTGCTGAATTTCCTTTAAAAGCGAACAGGATTTCAATGGGACTAATCCTATTCTGTGGTGCAGATAAAGTGCCAGACGTTCACTATTGCTTCAGGGTTTAGAATTTCAAATAACTCCAGAGCACACCCTTTCATACAAGGAGAGAGATCGGAAACATTTCAAATAACTCCAGAGCGCACACTTTCATACAGGGAGAGAGATCGGAAACATTTCAAATAACTCCAGAGCGCACCCTTTCATACAGGGAGAGGAATCGGAAACATTTCAAATAACTCCAGAGCGCACACTTTCATACAGGGAGAGGAATCGGAAACATTTCAAATAACTCCAGAGCGCACACTTTCATACAGGGAGAGGGATCGAAAACATTTCAAATAACTCCAGAGCGCACACTTTCATACAGGGAGAGGGATCGGAAACATTTCAAATAACTCCAGAGCGCACACTTTCATACAGGGAGAGGGATCGGAAACATTTCAGATAACTCCAGAGCGCACACTTTCATACAGGGAGAGAGATCGGAAACATTTCAAATAACTCCAGAGCACACACTTTCATACAGGGAGAGAGATCGGAAACATTTCAAATAACTCCAGAGCACACACTTTCATACAGGGAGAGAGATCGGAAACATTTCAAATAACTCCAGAGCACACACTTTCATACAGGGAGAGGGATCAGAAAGCTTTTTTGTTCTAAATTAAGGACAAAGGGAAATAGTTTCTCCGGACTTCCTGCCTTTGACAGAAACTGGAACCTGACTGCCAAGCACTCAAGAATCACAGCCTGCAGGAAACAGTCCTGTTCACAATTCTGGAGACAGCATTCCAGTTCTGATCATTGGAGTTTGCTTCTGTGATGACTAGTGTGTATCGAGCTCAACTCAGAGCATCAGTGTTCCATCGCCATCTTTTTCACCAGACTCGATTCTCAGCTTTGTATTTTCTTCCTGTAGGATCAAACTTCCTGCGATCAACATCAAAAAATATCAATAATTACTGTGTTGACCCCTTCCATTGAGCATCCCTTGTCTAAATCGAATTCCAGAAACCGAACTCATGTAAACATTTAGATCTTAAACCTTTAGCAAAAAATACTTTTCATTCTTTGGATTCGCCCTCGCTGACGACAGTCTCTTTTTTTATGAATATAAATATAAAATGTCATATGATAGTATCTGAAAGGCTCAGTTCTTCCTGAAGAAGGAGAAGAGGCTCTTCCCCTCGCCCCCTCCCGCGGCGCTGTCCTTCCCGGCTCGCTCCAGCCTGGCGTGTGGAGGCGCTCTGCTGCGTCGGCCCGCCCCCCTAGAGAAGGAATAGGGCGTTTCGCTCCACTCCTCCTGGTGCTTGTCTGTCAGCTGCTGATCGATGACCCTGTGCATGTCATCCTGACGAGAGAGAGAGAGAGAGAGAGAGAGAGAGAGAGAGAGAGAGAGAGAGAGAGAGAGAGAGAGAGAGAGAGACTTTACTTTACAGAGCGAGGCAGAGACCCAGAGAGGGTCAGGGTACTGTGATTTACAGAGAGAGGCAGAGACACAGAGAGGGTCAGGGCACTGTGATTTACAGAGAGAGGCAGAGACACAGAGAGGGTCAGGGCACTGTGATTTACAGAGAGAGGCAGAGACACTGAGAGGATCAGGACGCTTTGTGATTTACAGAGAGGCAGAGACACAGAGAGGATCAGGACGCTTTGTGATTTACAGAGAGAGGCAGAGACACAGAGAGAGAGGCAGAGACACAGAGAGGATCAGGACGCTTTGTGATTTACAGAGAGAGGCAGAGACACAGAGAGGGTCAGGACGCTTGTGATTACGAACACCACTAAAGTTTCTTGTCGTCTGTGTCTCTTCCCTAGTCCCGGACACTAGGAATGGAGAGAGGCAGAGACACAGAGAGGGTACAGAGAGGCAGAGACACAGAGAGGATCAGGACGCTTTGTGATTTACAGAGAGGCAGAGACACAGAGAGGGTCAGGGCTTTGTGATTTACAGAGAGAGGCAGAGACACAGAGAGGGTCAGGACGCTCTGTGATTTACAGAGAGAGGCAGAGACACAGAGAGGATCAGGACTGCTTTGTGATTTACAGAGAGGCAGAGACAGAGACACATTTACAGAGAGGAGAGACACAGAGAGGATCAGGACACTTTGTGATTTACAGAGAGAGGCAGAGACACAGAGAGGATCAGGAGAGGCAGAGACTTTGTGATTTACAGAGAGAGGCAGAGACACAGAGAGGATCAGGACGCTTTGTGATTTACAGAGAGGCAGAGACACAGAGAGGATCAGGACGCTTTGTGATTTACAGAGAGAGGCAGAGACACAGAGAGGGTCAGGGCACTGTGATTTACAGAGAGAGGCAGAGACACAGAGAGGATCAGGACGCTTTGTGATTTACAGAGAGGCAGAGACACAGAGAGGGTCAGGGCACTGTGATTTACAGAGAGAGGCAGAGACACAGAGAGGGTCAGGACACTTGGTGATTTACAGAGAGAAAGGCAGAGACACAGAGAGGGTCAGGACACTAGTTGATTTTGCAGCGAATCTCTTAGGTCTCTTCTCCAAGGCAGAACTCGATCTGATTTGCTCTTGGATTGTGTCTGACCTCACATCTGCAAACGGCTCCTCTTGCACTTTACATTACAGTTATAACACTTTTCATTTTCACCTTTACAGCACCTTTTGAAATGAAGAGGACAGTGGCAGATGTGACATGCCCCCCCCCCCCCCCCCCCCCGGGTAGAAAAGCAACGATGTGATTGAATACCATCGTTAAGCAATCCGATGTCATGCAATCTGCAGGAAATAAATGAATACGTCGAGGCAATGAGATGGCGTTATGGTGGAAGGGGTGGCTGGAGGCTGGCGTCAGTGAGGGGGTGGGATGGTGCAGTGAGGCTCACCTCGACGGCAGGAGGGGGGGTACCACGAGGCGGTGGGAACGGTAGCGGAGAAAGGCCACTAGATCAGAAACCAGAGGAGCCAGATAGTAAAAAGCCCTGAGGAACAAAACTGCAGCCAGGAGAAACAGAGGTAAGATAACACAGCGGAGAATCAGACAGAGCCACACACACAGAGCAGAGAGAGAGAATCTCGATGCTTCAAGGGCAGGCGATTGAGACGCAGCAGGATTGCACAAAGATGTTCTGCTGTCTGTCTGCTGCCTTTATAAAGATACAGTCCTGTCTAACAGAACACAATGGCACAGCGAAGGTGCTGTCTGAAATCACTTTGGCATTACATGAGATAGTCTGACTGTCCAGATCAGTGTGATTGATTTATTGACTTGTTAGATAGATAGCATGCCCCTTGTAAAGGTTTCCCATGGTATTTCTGCAGTTTTTCCATGCTTTTCCCATGTAATACTCTGCATTTATCATAGTTTGCCATGTTTCTGAACATGCTTTACCACACCTTTGTGCTTTTACAATGCTGGCCTGTGTATTCCACTTTGCTGTGCTTTCACTGCTGGGTCTATTCTAAGGGGTGTGTCCCCAGCCTCACCTGCCATGCCTCCAGCTGCTGGGACAGGTTCACTTTCTGCTGGATGGCATCGAGGAGCTGGCTGTTCAGAGCCATCATGTCAATCTTGCACTTAGCCAGCTCCATCTCCACCGCGGCCTTCCTGGAACACAGAGAAGCCAGGTGAGCAGGGATAATGTAACAGGACGGTACTTATTCAAAGATCTTATTTTGAAATGGCAGTGCACTCGTCAGATGAAACAGACACACAAAAGGTTTTGCAGTAATTCCTACTTAATCAAAAGCAGCTGGGCTCTTTATATCCGGCTTTTAGAATAATCCGCTTTGGCAGAATCCCGAAACACAGTCCAGGACAAGCCTGTGCAGTAACTGCAGGAACAGGTTCTAGCCACAAGGTGGAGCCACTGCAGCTTCTGTTTCATGGTCCGGCTCCACCAGCTGCACTCCAAATGAATGGGAGGCAGAGATTTAACCCTTTAGACGGCTGGCTGTCGGTTTCTGTGCATTACTCTGTTCTTGCTTAACGTCCTGGATGTATAGAATATAAATAATACAAAAAAAACCCATTCTGATTCTCCTTGGATATAGAGAGCAGTTATATGTGTTGCTAAAACCATGACCTGGGCACACTTAAGTAGGCAGTGTCGCTCCAGTGTTGTTTGTGCATGTAGCTGTTGCTGTGCAGCTGGGGTGGCGTACTTTGCGATGGCTTCGTCGCGGTCGTGGATGGCTCTCTGGACCTGCTCGCTCTGCTCCTGCTCCTCTGTCATGGCTCTGAGTCGCTCCCTCTCCCCCTTCAACGAGCTCACCTCGAGGGAGAGCAGCGTGGCCTGCAACCAAATGTACCTTTAAGTAAACTGAGATACTCCTAATGTACGGACCATAAGGATGTGATATCCTAATGCTTCTAATTTAACCTGAAAAAGATCATATTCTATATCCTTTGATGTAAATGATATAGCCCCCTGCCCCTTGATAACAATTCTCGTGTTTCCTTTGGGGCAGCCCTCCTCAACCCTCCTTGACCCTCCTGTGTTTCTGGGTCAGTTGTACCTGGTTCTGAAGCTGCAGTGCCTCCTCCTGGCTGGCCCTGGCCTTGCTCTGCTCGCCCTGGTACAGCTCCCGCAGTGTGCGCGACTCCTCCCCCAGCTTCCTCACCTGCTCCTCCAGAGCCTCCTCGTCACTGCGCCGGGAGCCCTGCAGGGGGAGACAGAGAGACTCAATACACAAACACTCACACATCTCATGAAGAAAGCACTGACAAAAACTTCAATACGTTTAGGATCTAAGCTAGCAGGACAAGCGGCTCTCTCAGCGATCGCCCTTGTCTCTCACCGTAGACTCGTTGCCGTCCAGCAGGTTCTGTGTGAGTCTCTTGAGCTCGTGCAGCGCCGTCTCCAGGCTGCCCGTCGGGACGTCCTTTGCCGAAGACGTCTCTGACAACTCGTCCATGGAGGAGTCCGTGGACAGAGCGGAGTCTGTGACATCATTTCCTCTGAGGTGTGAGCACAGTGAACGCACCTGGCAAAAAGTTTCCCACAGCTGCAGCCTCAGCTGAGCGATAGAGAGAGGGATAGTAATATCCATACTTTATTATGAGCTCTTACTGGGGGCCTCATGCTAAAAGCAGACCATTAACTGTGTCTGATCAGCGTGCTGCTATTCCTGAGTACCTTGAGATTAGCAGAAGCTGAACACAAACAAACACACCCACCACGCTGGGCTCGTTTGCATGGGCGCCTGTGTGCGCTGGCAGCTTTGTATCCAGGGGTCACCAGGTTAATGCCACCGAAGGCAGTGCGAGATGGAACCAATCTCATCGTCCAGCGTGAGAGCCTGGCACCTGGGCTTCTCTGCCAGACCCCCCTTAGCTCAGCAGAGACAGCCGCCGAGGAGAGAGCGTTGCAGGACTGTAACAACTACAGCTAGAGGCTGCCCAGGAAGAAGGTGAACCACAGAAAGAAAAAGCACGGTGGGATTGGGAAGGGTGAAACCAGGGGCAAAGCTGCACAGAGAATGTGGGTCCCAGAGGCTTCAAGAAGTACAGGTTTGTGTGTGTGTGTGTAGGCTGCTCTCTATCTCTCCTGTGTGTGTGTGTGTGTCTCTCTCTCTCTCTCTCTGTCTCTCTCTCTCTCTCTCTCTCTCTCTCTCTCTCTCCTGTGTGGTGTGTAGACTGCTCTCTATCTCTCCTGTTTGTGTGTGTGTGTCTCTCTCTCTCTCTCTCTCTCTCTCTCTCTCTCTCTCTCTCTCTCTCTCTCTCTCTCTCTCTCCTGTGTGTGTGTAGACTGCTCTCTATCTCTCCTGTGTGTGTGTGTGTGTGTGTGTAGGCTGCTCTCTCTCTCTGTGTGTGTTTACCTGCTCCCTCTCCTGCTCCAGCTCCTCTGCCTCCATACTCTGCTCTATCTCAGAGAGCAGGGAGGTGGAGGTGGGGCCCAGGCTCTGCAGGCTCCTCTCCTCGCTCAGCTCCTCCATGCGCGCTGCCAGCTGCCGGTGAGACAGGCGCACCTCCTGCAGCTCCAGCTGGTTCTGACGTAGCTGCAAGAAATGAGTACAGGACAAGCATGCTGCTTAGCACTGCATTGGACAGAGGTGGCAAGGGTTAACAAGAACACTGCTTAGCACTGCACTGGACAGGGGTGGCAAGGGTTAACAAGAACACTGCTTAGCACTGCACTGGACAGAGGTGGCAAAGGTTAACAAGAACACTGCTTAGCACTGCACTGGACAGGGGTGGCAAGGGTTAACAAGAACACTGCTTAGCACTGCACTGGACAGAGGTGGCAAGGGTTAACAAGAACACTGCTTAGCACTGCACTGGACAGGGGTGGCAAGGGTTAACAAGAACACTGCTTAGCACTGCACTGGACAGAGGTGGCAAGGGTTAACAAGAACACTGCTTAGCACTGCACTGGACAGGGGTGGCAAGGGTTAACAAGAACACTGCTTAGTACTGCACTGGACAGAGGTGGCAAGGGTTAACAAGAACACTGCTTAGCACTGCACTGGACAGAGGTGGCAAGGGTTAACAGGAACACTGCTTAGCACTGGGGGGGGGGGGGGAGCCAATACTATAGCTCACACACCCCTTCAAAACAGCAGCAAGGACAGCCAGCGCTGCATGGAATCCTCTCAGATGAGTCATTGAAAGTCTAAAGAGGTGATTCACTTCACATGCAACTGTTCCTTGTGCTGTTGCAACAGATTAATTTAGTCAAACTCTCTCCTTGTTCAGGCTCCATACACAGGTTTGATGGTGGTGCATCCTGCCAAGCTGTGTTCTGGAGAGGTATCGTGGGGGTGGGGAGGGGCTGGCAGCTGGAAGGAATGCCAGGGCAGCTCAAGGCAGCGCTACACTCCTCTGCTTTCAGCAGCGTGTGGCCAATAGAAACATCTTTGCTATCCATTTGTGTTGAGGCCAAACCCATCTGGATTTCTTCTTTCATGAAAGAGCAGCTGGAAGCCTTTCCTCTCTAAACCACCTTGCTCCGCTTCGTTCCGCAGAGATCTCTCGCACCTACCAAAAAGGCATTGGAGTTCTCTTTTCTTTCTACGTAGCTGCTAGAGCAACATCAGTTTCTCTTTTCCACCTGCTTTTATTTCCTGAAAATCTGCCTGCTATACCTCCCATTAAGGGGTGCAGCATCAGGGTGTAGTCTCTGCGCTGACCCTGAATGTTTCTGGCTACATTCTAGTTGTGTTACTTATTCACGCCAACACGCCCAAAACTGTGTATCTGGGAACACGGGTTCCGAGCTCCCTCAGAGCCTCAGCTTACCAGTGTGTGAGGGACGGTACAGTAAAACAACATTTTATAAGAATCAACAAAAAAAATGCATTTGTCAATACAGGGCTAAAGAGTACCATGTAAAAAAATAAAAATAAAATCCAGTATGTTAATACATTCCAGTATTGAAGGGAAGATACTGCATTTATTTTCTAAAATACTGTATATTTAAATGTATTGCTGCAAAAATACGTTTTCATGGAAACAAATACAAAATAACAGTAATAGTGTGAAGGCACAGCAGCAGTGCAAGACAGACGACACAGATCTCGAAACGTGGCTGTTTAAAGTCACCTGTAGGTCCTTGTCGTGACTCTGTCGCTCCAGCATTAGTGTCCTCTCTTGCAGGTCCTCTATCGTGCTCTGCAGCATTTCGTTCTCCTGCAGCGTGGCTCCTACGTGCTGTTCCAGCTCCCGCTTGCGATCGGACAGCATCTTTATCTGGGCGGGGAGAGAGGGGGGGAGTCGGGTTACCATGGCCTCGCAGTGTGAAGCAGGGAAGCACCGAGCTCGTGATTCAGTGGTGCCGAGGGGGGGGAAGGGGGGGCACAGCGCAGCCCCAAACAAGAATGTGAGTTGCCTAGCAAAGCCGAGGGAGTACACACGAAATGCAAAGAGGGTCCGGCTGTTGCTGCTGTGAGTGTTGGAATTCCCAGAAAGCAGAGCGTTGCTACAGAAATGTTAACAGTGACAACTCACAACATGTTTGCTTCAAAAATGTGTACGTGCCTGTTTTGTTTTTGATAGCTTTTGATGACTATGCAGTACTGTATTATTTCTACTTTCAGAAAGCAATACGGTATGATAAAACACAGATGGGTATTCAGGGCTCTGTTCTTGACTTTTGTGGCAGAAACCAACAGCAGCCTAAAATTACAAGTGTCTTTCTTTAAATAACCCAGAGATGAAGCTTCACCCCCAGGAATATGGGCTTCCTGTGAAACTGAGGTTGTCTGTGGGTCACCGGAGCTGTAAGATCTCTCTGGGCAGACTCTTCAGCATTATTCTTGTAAAGTGAATTCAAAGCGTTTCTGATCCCTGCCTCTGACCTTCAGTTTTTTCCCAGATAAGAGTTGTTTTTTCTCCCAGGAAGAGTCATGCCCTCTGGTTTGGGTTGTTCTTAAAATGTTAGTTTTTTTTAAACAATCATTCCTTTGTTTGTTGAGAGCTTCAATACTGTGTCAGGAAGACGCATTTATTTAGACCGGAGGAATGCAGTTAGACAACAGAAAAAGAACAAAGCTACCAGACACAATCACAGAAGTGCAAACTGTCACAATCACATGGCAAAATGGTACAGGATCGCGTCACACTGCAAGAAGCAGCATTCCTGCCTGCAGTTAATATGCTGTCAGGAGGTATGTGTGCAAACAGGAGACTTTGCATAATAGGCTCTTGCTTCGTGATTTTCATTGCTATAATTCGTAGTGCTGGGGGATGCAAAAGTGTCATGCAGTTGTGTTTTATCTACCCTAAACACTCAATGGTGAGTCTGCTACACCCCCACACAATGCAGGATGACTGCCTGTTGGTGTCTGTAGGCTGCTTAACTTTCCTAAAGAGATGATTTGGGTAGAGGGAGAGGGAGTCAGCTTGCTGGAGATAGAGTGGAAGTTTCCAGGCTTCACTGGTAGCTCTATGCACCATACACAGAGCTGCATGGGTGCAAGCAAACTATTGCAAAATGAGTGTTCCTACAAGATGGGATAATTCTGGAGATTTCCAGGTTTCTCAGTTTAGGCTTTTACACCCTACTGTGGACCAACTGTAAAAAAAAAAAAAAAAAAAAAAAAAAAAAAAAGGATTCCTGCTGGAATGATTTTGAGTCTAAATATTTTTTTTTTCTTGGCGAAAACGTGCCAAGTCTTTGCAGAACTATTGGTGTTAATCTGACAAATGGCAGTGGCAAGCCAGGAAACATTCTGGTTTTGAGAGACAAAATAAGAAGTTTCTGGGAAGGACTCCTGATGACGGTTCATGTTTTGCAGCGCTGGCGGCTGTTGGCTCAGGGCTGTTATCTCTGTTTGTTTCTTTCATTTCTTCATTGCGCTTCATGCCTGTGCAGCACACCCCCCCCCCGAGCGCTTTCTCTCTACGAGGCGTCGGACGCTTTATAGACATTCCAGGACCTTTCCCTCAAAACCAGCGACCCGTGCGTGTTCATGCGTCTTTCCAGCAAAGCTCAGCTCCTCACATCAGGCTCTTGTGTAGCAGTGAACGTGCTTAGCAGTCTCTGCATTGCTTCAGGGGCTGCAGCGGCGTTTCGGGGTTACAGCTGATGATCACGAACGGATCTAACAGCCAAGATTAATATGTTCTTTCACCTGTGTGGAACTGCTTCATGCAAACCAAGCCAAACACTCATGCGTCCAAACTAAAAATGCGCTACACCAAAAAAACAAAGACCATGACAGGTGAAGCAAGAGCAGATGAATGAAGAAGATAAAGGTTGGGGTGTCAGTTACTGGCATGCTGGTGAACCACGATGAAGAAGAGCGATCTACTTACTTCTAGGACCTGCTGCTCCAGACCAGGGAAGGAAGGGAGAAAGCAGAGACAAAGTGAAAAGAAGTCAACTGAACCGTAGTAGCAAAAGAGGTCCATATATACGGTATACTGGTAACCCTATCCTAGTCTGGACGAAAGGGGTCTCATGCAACTGTCTCCTACAGCAGGCACCTGGGCTTTGAAGACAGGCAGGTGTAAACATGAATGGCAAGACTGGAGTCAGCTGTCAGAGCAGATCTCTCGCTCTCACGCGTGTGCAAAACATTATTTGGTCAGATAGAAGGAGATTGGTATAGAAGAGTGGGCTGGCAGCAAGTAGACCCTTAATGTTCAGACTTGAAGAGTAAAACACAACAATATAATTTGCCCGCCAAAAACCCATTTGAACTGTGTTGCATTTCGGAGGAATTTTTAACCCCGGCAGTGGGAGGGACTGGCTGGATTGATTTGTCCAGGTCAGGATTGCCAGTATGAGCCCACCTCCTTTTACACCACACACCTTCACTCCGGTGCCCCTCCCCTGAGAAGGAGAAGGGATCCAAGGGGGCTCACCTCAGCCTGCAGACTCTCCAGACGCGACATGTGCTGGTTGGTGGAGACGCTCTTCTCCCGGAATTCGACTCGCAGAGCGTTGACCTGGACAGACAGCTCCCGCTCCACCACCGCCGCCTTGGAACAAGAAGGGACAGTTAGAGATGAGATACAGTGCACTACCCATAGAGGAGGGGACAGTTAGAGATGAGACACAGTGCACTACCCATAGAGGAGGGGACAGTTAGAGATGAGATACAGTGCACTACCCATAGAGGAGGGGACAGTTAGAGATGAGACACAGTGCACTACCCATAGAGGAGGGGACAGTTAGAGATGAGATACAGTGCACTACCCATAGAGGAGGGGACAGTTAGAGATGAGATACAGTGCACTACCCATAGAGGAGGGGACAGTTAGAGAGGAGACACAGTGCACTACCCATAGAGGAGGGGACAGTTAGAGAGGAGACACAGTGCACTACCCATAGAGGAGGGGACAGTTAGAGAGGAGACACAGTGCACTACCCATAGAGGAGGAAAAACTAAACAAAAAGTCGCCTATTGCAACCCAGCTGTTAATTGGTAGAACAGGCTTGATTCGTTCTAACACGACAGGATAGCCACTCACTGCGAGTGATGGAGAGCAGACCCAGAAAAGACAGTGAAACCTCGATCTCTCATCACCTGAACAATCACGCCCTGCTCTTACTGGAACAGCGTTCATTTTCAATACAACCACACTTCAGCTGTGAGGAAGGGGCAGTATCACCCCATGTTGGAAATATGTCAGCGTTCTCTGCGCTAGCTGTGAAATGTTATCATGGGACCTCTTTGACAAGGGGGGGGGTGGGGGTGTTTGTGTGTTATTGTAGGTGTAGGAGAACAAAATATTTTCGACTCAAGAGAAACTATTTTTATAGTTCCAGTAACAGTGCAGAATGTACTTAGACCAAAATACGATGCAGACAAACCGAGCTGGTGCATGAGCTGTGTGCTTTCCTGTACGCAATGGCATTAATTATAGATGAATGTAAGAAGTAAATGAGTATTTAATTGCAAAATAATGTGGCATAATTACGGGATGCTCCAGCTTTCACAAGCGGTCACTCCTTTGGAAGACCGTGGGGTTAATAGAGGCTGAAGCACATTAATAGATGATTAAGCTTTTGTACGTCTCTGGAGCCCAGGGACTGGAACTGTGGTGTCTGTCATGATCCCCCTGCAAACCAGCACAGCACCGTGAGTCACAGATGCATCACTCCTCTCCAATGCAGGTACTTCCAGGAATGGGACCATCGCATTGCAGTGAAAGGCAACCTTTTCATTGTGCCCTGATCAGCTGCCGCCCAGCAGAGGACGGGTGACAGGTGGGCCTCCAGCTCATCAGAAAGGGCAAGGACAGGAAGAGCACGCAGCTCCCGGGGTTTGAAAAGGCAGCCTTCGCTTTACTCTGCACTCGTCTTTATCACCACGCGGTTTGTGTGTTATTGTAGGTGTCAGGAGAATAAAATGGTTTCTAAAACAAAAATACAAAAAAATGTTCAATATATATATTGTTTAATAAATCCTAACATTTAAGAAAAGTTTCACAGAAAGTACAAAAAAAAGATCTTTAGAACAAAAAACAAAAGCACCAGTGACAAACTTTTCAAACGCACGCCTTTTCCACTGACTAAAGTAAATCTGTCTGAAACGAGTTTCCGTTTCACTTATACAACAGCCACTGAGTTTAGATAGAAGACCTTCTGAACTTCTGAACCTAGTCCTGGAGGTAACAACTGACCAAAATCATACAAAACATTCTGCCACTTCACTACTGCAGCCAGTCATTTACTTTCAACTGCTTTCAACCTTCTGTCCAGGAGACTTTAAACAACAGCTTCCAAGCTTTATAAAACCAGACCCCTGGTCCCTAAGGAATCGAATGATAACCCTAGCTGTGATGTCATGGTGTGTTGGCTGCATCACCACTGCGAGGACTGTTCTGGGAGGCGTGGCAGGGATCTGAGCTGCCTGATTGGCCAGGGGATAAACCCCGCCCCTGGGAGGAGGGACCTGCATGGATGACCTGTGTGTTCTGTAGTGCAGAGGCAATGGTAGAGCCCACAGAGGCTACAGCACCGGCCAGGGATGCAATCTGTCTGCTAAAGGCCCCCACACTGGCAGAAAGGGAGCGCAGTTCCCTTCTTATAGACTCTGAGCTGGTTGCCACTCTCCTGAGGGATGTGGCCATGCTGAGCTGGACGACAGCTCCGTGCCTCCTCTTCCTCCTCCTCCTTCTCCTCTGCACGCTGCCAGTGCTGTGAGCCAGCTGAGTGTCTCTCAGGAGTGGACTGTTCCCCCAGCTGGCTGTGGTTTCTTCTTCTGCCTCTGTATGGATCCTGGATGGCAGCTCAGGCTTCAGCGCTGTCTTTCCGGGCGTGCCCGGGTGTCTGGAGAGTAGCTTCGGAAGGTCTCTGTTGAGCTCCGGGTGGCTGGAGAGTAGCTCTAGGGGGTCTCTGTTGAGCTCCGGGTATCTAGAGGGCAGCTCTGGGGGGTCTCTGTTGAGCTCCGGGTATCTGGAGAGCAGCTCTGGGGGGTTCTCCTCGCTGCTCCATTCACATTTCCAGTCCCCCGCACTCCTGCTGGGAGTGGATGCCCCTGATTCACTGGGCTCTGTGGGTAGAAAGCGTGCGTTGTGAGAATGTCGGTCTGTGGGATAGTTCATGATTAACTTGTGTTGTGTGTCTGCTGCTTGTGGCCCTTTCTGGCGAGGTCACCACTGCAAATCGCAACTGGAGCTCAGTGGGTTTTACACCTAATTAAATCATAGCACTTGAATTAAAAAAAAGCATCAATTTAAAAATGTTTCAATGAGACGTCTTTGCCAATGTATTTGGACATTTGCTGTGCTCTCTAATTGTATTTTACTATCTGCACTATACATATATTGAAGATGTTTAATAGAGATATAGATAAATAAGAGAACAGCATGAATGAATGCATACATAAATAAAAGAACAGCTGAAATACCTTGTTTCACTTCGCCCAGTCGCACACACACATAGTCCTCTGGAGCAGCCTGTTCATGCAGTGCACTGTGGGACAGGCCAGGTCCTCCCAAGTCCCCCAGGGCAGCCTCATCCAGAGTGCCCAGGATGGCCTCTTCCTGCAGAGTCAGGCCCCCCAGGGACTGGCCTGTCTCCAGGAGGACCCTCCAGAGGTCCTGCGCCCTCTTCTTTATACCCCTCCTCTCGTCCTGCCACCTCTTCTGCACCTCGATCACGCTCCTCTTGGTCTTGCTGTGCTCGTTGATGTGTCTGGTGATCTCCTGCCAGACCCTCTTCCTCTCTGGGACTGGGCTGATGTTTTTCCCATACAGCTTGGAGGCATGGGCCAGCACGTCCTGTCTGAGCAGCTGGATCTGATCCGGGGTGAATTTGGGTTTGCGCTGCCTCTCTTTCATGGGAGAGCCCTCCTCGTGTGCCATGCTGTCTGCCATGCTTCCTGCCTGCCTGCCTGCCTTTTGTTTTAAGACAGTCTTAAAATCCAGAAAGAGCAGCTTGGTGCTGCAGCAGGGAGGGAGGAGCCAGCCTCATTTGCATCCCCCACCTGATTGGTTGGCGCTGTGTGGTGCCATGTCCCTGAAAGCCTGCTGCACAGTTCCAGTGTGAGTAAGCAGAACGCCATTAACATAAATAAGACCTCATTGTGGAAGCAGTACAGTGGTCTTAAGGGCATGCTAAGACACTGAACTGATTACTGGCTGTAGGCCAGGTGGTACAGATTACAAGTGGCTGCCAGGGCAACACCATGGGTGTTTTTTTATATAGATAAGAAGCAAAAGATCATATTTCAAAGTGTTTAATTATGAACAGGCAGAAAAGAAATATTAATTACTGGAACTGCCAAAGTGGTTCGTTGTTAGCAAATGACTTGACAATAATTCCTGAGTGTGATTACGGGTTTTTTTGTTTTGGCACATTTAGAGAATTTGCAGTGTTACTTTTTTTTATATTCAGAGCATTTTTCAAAAACAACATGGAGACGGGTTAGTGTGTAGCTTGTGATTTACAGTAGAGCCATCCTTTGCTGCACTCCAAATTAACACTCCAAATTCTAAACGAAGTGTTCATTGCCTGCTCACTGTACCAGTCTTAATAAAAACGATGATCTGTCTAGGAGCGTCCTGCTTGCCCTGGAGTAATGCATTGAAAGGCATGAACGGCTGTGCTATGCTTTCAATGCAAATGTCCAAGATCTGACTCATTTCAATTACAAGGTTGATAAGCTCTGACACTGATTGATACTGTGCGACAGGCCAGCTGTCTGCAACAGGCTGTGTCTATCAATCTCCGACGGAACAGACTTCAGAGCCGTTACACTCTGGCAGGAGTGCAGAGAGGCAACAAAGACCATATGCTGTTGATTATCATACAGGACGAGCTTTTGGGATCTCTACTCCCATCGAGACGTCTCTCTTATCCGTGCCATCTGCCTGCCGCGAGGTCGGGTAGACGGTGCTCATTGCATAAACGACTCAACCCTGGACTGGAAAATGAGCGATGAGTGTCTGTGTTCAGAGAAATGCCACCTCTCCTGGGAAATTGATCACTGAAAAGTTCCCCGGGATCACTGAAGGACTCTGTGATAGAGCCCACGTAGGATTGGTGAGGAATGACTGACACATTAAAGTAAAATAATATTTAAGCATACATGTACATCACCTACTCCATCAGCTCCTGCTTTGAAGTGCTGTAGATCTCTACAGTCACGCTGTGGTTCCACCCAATACAATCCTGCTGTTTTGAAAATATGGTAGAGAAGAATTTCAAAGCGAGTTCTGGTCCCGGGTGCACTTGCTGGTCAGGCGCCTTCAGAGAAAAAGCAGCAGAAATCCTTCTGGTCAGCGCCATTAGCGCCATTCCACTGTTACAATGCGGCAACAGTCTTCAACAGACCCTGGACAATAACCACATGATGCATTCAGTTGCTGTGGGTTTACTAGGACCAGCGTACCACGACAATGCAAGATGTTCAGATCTGTGTTTGATCGCTGGCGGGTGCCGAGAGGGGTGCTGCTTGTTGCTGAGTAATGCACACTTGATTTGTTCCCCGCGACAGCCTTGCAGCCGAGATGATTCTGCTGGCTTTGATTACAAGTGTGCTAAACCCAGAGTCCAGCTTGCGCACAGCTTGGGTATCGTGGAGCTGAGCAGGAACACTGCATGCTCCAGCACCAACGAGGTGGGCATTTCCTTCCTGCTCCACGCTGATGTTAAAGACAGAGCTTCAGCACACACTAAATTCAGGCAGGCCAGGCGCAGTCAAGGGTACTTTCAATAAGATTTTTTAAACCGAAAATGGACAGAGGCAAAGTGCAGTGACTGCAACAAACAAACAAACAAATAATAGAACAACTTAAGATTACTCGCAAGTCCCTGAAATGAAATGTTGCTTTGGAGCGTTTATTACTGGGTGCTGATGAGAACCCGCTGGCTCTTAGAGTCTGAACCCCTTTGTAAGGTGGTAACCCTGTACCTCTCAGCAGTGGGAGCAGTGTCGCTGTGAGTGATGGAGCAGAGAGCATTAGACAGCTGTGCATTACAGCAGCCTGGTTCATGTGCAAGAGGGGTGGGTTCTGAGTGAGCTGACAGCGCTTCAAGACCAATCACATTGAGGGTCACATGCCGGTTGCCGGTGATGAGAGAGGGAATTGGATTAGTTTGGACGCCTACATCTTAAAAGATACTTTGAGCAAATGTTTAGACTGGCAATTGAATGTGTTAAAATGTTTGTGGTGGTTGAACGAAATAATAATAAGTATAGGGGTTAGGGTTAGGGTTAGAACCTGGATGATCAAAACGATTTTATTTCCTCCTTTAAAAAACTAGACACAAGATCTAAAAAAATTGTAATAAAAAGACTAAAATAAACATGGAACCTACATTGCTGTCCATGACACCTGTATTTTACAGGAAGTACCGCAGATGCTGCACACAACGATTTTAGCAACTTACCATGCAAGATCTTCACAAACAAAACAACACGCTGATTCAGTGTATCACTGAGTGTACTGTGAGCGAGTGAGTCAGTGTGTGCAAGATCTTCACAAACAAAACAACACGCTGATTCAGTGTATCACTGAGTGTACTGTGAGCGAGTGAGTCAGTGTGTGCAAGATCTTCACAAACAAAACAACACGCTGATTCAGTGTATCACTGAGTGTACTGTGAGCGAGTGAGTCAGTGTGTGCAAGATCTTCACAAACAAAACAACACGCTGATTCAGTGTATCACTGAGTGTACTGTGAGCGAGTGAGTCAGTGTGTGCAAGATCTTCACAAACAAAACAACACGCTGATTCAGTGTATCACTGAGTGTACTGTGAGCGAGTGAGTCAGTGTGTGCAAGATCTTCACAAACAAAACAACACGCTGATTCAGTGTATCACTGAGTGTACTGTGAGCGAGTGAGTCAGTGTGTGCAAGATCTTCACAAACAAAACAACACGCTGATTCAGTGTATCACTGAGTGTACTGTGAGCGAGTGAGTCAGTGTGTGCAAGATCTTCACAAACAAAACAACACGCTGATTCAGTGTATCACTGAGTGTACTGTGAGCGAGTGAGTCAGTGTGTGCAAGATCTTCACAAACAAAACAACACGCTGATTCAGTGTATCACTGAGTGTACTGTGAGTGAGTGAGTCAGTGTGTGCAAGATCTTCACAAACAAAACAACACGCTGATTCAGTGTATCACTGAGTGTACTGTGAGCGAGTGAGTCAGTGTGTGCAAGATCTTCACAAACAAAACAACACGCTGATTCAGTGTATCACTGAGTGTACTGTGAGCGAGTGAGTCAGTGTGTGCAAGATCTTCACAAACAAAACAACACGCTGATTCAGTGTATCACTGAGTGTACTGTGAGCGAGTGAGTCAGTGTGTGCAAGATCTTCACAAACAAAACAACACGCTGATTCAGTGTATCACTGAGTGTACTGTGAGCGAGTGAGTCAGTGTGTGCAAGATCTTCACAAACAAAACAACACGCTGATTCAGTGTATCACTGAGTGTACTGTGAGTGAGTGAGTCAGTGTGTGCAAGATCTTCACAAACAAAACAACACGCTGATTCAGTGTATCACTGAGTGTACTGTGAGCGAGTGAGTCAGTGTTTACATTTCCAATACAGGAGTTCAATTAGTAAATGAATAGCTGCACTTAGTCCACCTAAGAGGCTTTTATTCAAAGTGTAAACTCCAGTCTTTAACTAACTCCTATTTTATTAAAAGGAGAAAAAAAAAACACTTGTTAATTTATCAAACCAAAGTGAAATAGTTCAAGCCTCTTCAGCACTACTGCAATAATTCCCATAAGTCTCAAACCAAAGTGAAATCTCTCTCTCTCTCTCTCTCTCTCTCTCTCTCTCTCTCTCTCTCTCTCTGGAATCTGTTTCACAAGTTGTTTGTTTCTGAGTTCTTTTACCTTAACTTGGAATTTTATCTTTTCAAAAGACTCGGAATTTTGTGAAGACAGGAGTAAACACTTTGAAGACATGGCTTCCTAGAAACCCGCCCCTCCCCCCCGAGCAGAGAGCGACAGCATCCCGCTGTGCACTGCAGACAGGCAGGGGAAGAGCACACATGACCCTCTGCTCGGACTACACTGGGATTCTCCTAATTAACAGTGCTTCTGACTAGGGCAATCAGCTTTAGCACTGAGCTAATACCTACACACCCTTCTGAACTAATAGCAGCTAACCAGCCCCCCCCCCCGAACACTGAGCATGGCCAATGACCCAGCTATCACCGTTAATACACAATGGTTCCAAACGGGGAACGCAATGATAGGCAGTGAGGCTGAAGACTAACCACTGAGGGAATGAGTGGCAGACAGTACCTGTCTCAAACAGTTTCCAGCAGTTTCCAGGGCCTTTTCCCAGCACAAACCAGCACCAGCTGGGCTAGAATGTCAAACTTGTATCCATGGCAACATTACTGGACAGACCCAGTGTAATATAGCTTGTCTCCTAGCAACCAGTGACACCAGCCTAGAGCCAGTTTAAAAAATAAATGATGCTGCTGTAAATGCATGTAGAGAGGATTCACTGCCTGATTAATTTACAGCTTAACATACCCAATGAGATATGAGAAGACATATAGAAACACCAGGAGAGGCTCATCTAGGGCATGGTTCAAGCACGCCATTCAGCAGATTACACTACACCCCCGTCCAGGCTAAGCTGTGCTGGTAATGGTAACTTATCTAAAGGTCAGCTACCTGGATAAGATGTCATGTTGTCAGCTCCCGCCTCAGGACACTATCTGAGCGAGATTTCGGGGAGCTCTCATCCTGCGTTAGAGATCACGCAGAGAGACAAACTCAGATCTCCGCGGGTCCCCTTTCTGTCTGATTTCATAGCCTCAGCAAGCTTGTTGGCAGCAGCCCGTTCCAACAGCGTGTTCTCTGAGGTGGTTCATTCAAAAGGATTTTGTCCAACTGGAGAAAATAGGGAGGCCAATGATAATGAAGTGTTGGAAAATAACATTCTTTGAAGGGCACACCAGTTCACCATTTGGCGTTGCTGTGCTCTTTAAATCAATTTCCACATGTGCATTTTTGCAGCGTCAGATTCCAGCCGCTCTACAAAGTACAACAGTTTAAAACCTGTGCAACGCAGCCTGTGCCTGGGTCAGGAGTTCCTTAATAGGATACCCAATCTGTGCTCTGTCGCTGTTGTTTGCTCGCTTGGCCTTGATGAGATTGCACACAATGCACTGAAGGGACTGCTTACAGTTCATTCCCAGGAACCTGCTGCTACAGATTTGTGCACAACTAGATAGAATCCTATTGCCTCCCAAAATGTTTACCTTGTGGAGAAGTGACAGCGGCAGGGCAGAAGCGATTTCCAGCGCAGTGGATGGGAATGCCTGCTCGCTGTGCTGCCCTGTGCACTGGTCCGGCACTGTTCACCCCCTACTGTTCCTGCCTCTTTAATAAAAAGCCTGTCACACTGATTGCCTGTTTTCATGTCCAGGATGAGAATATGCCGCCTTCCTTTAACCTCTGTGTCCCCAAAGCATCTTACAAGGGATTAGTGCTAATCCTTTTTCAGAATGCATTGCGGGAGGCTCTGCTGCCCGCACTCGCTGCTGTCTGACTTCAAGGTCATGCTTTGGAGGCTTTCATTGGAGACAAGAGTAATAACATTAAAGAAAGCAATATATATATATATATATATATATATATATATATATATATATATATATATATATATATATATATATATATACATATAATGTAATATACTCCACTGTTTGTTTCCAAACACACTTTCCCTTGACAAAGGTACGTTAAACATACAAAAGTATTGGGACGTTGGCTCTTTTGACATACAGATGGACAGGTGCTTCCAGATCTTGTGCTAAACCATTTGAATAAGAGCTTACTGTAGATATATGTAAAAGTGTGCACTATGTCCCGTCCCTGGGGTTATGAACTAATTATATTCACTCATTTCATTTCAACTCCAATCGTATAAAAAGAGCCCATCTCCTGGTATAGCTGACAAAGCAGCACTGGCTGCATAGCCCTGTATTCTGTCTGAGATGCTGCGAGTTCTCTGTACGGTATTTACAGTATTATTGTGATACAGAGTCATTAGATAATGGTTGAGGCTGAAACTTAAGCTGCAGTCCCTTGAGATGCCCTCAGCTGAGTCATAAATCTGTGCTGTAAATGAGGCCATGTGTTCAGGATTCCCCCACACCTGCCATGCAGCACCCAGTGGAAAGGCAAGGCTCTCGAGACTCAATAGCAGGAGTAGCAGGGACTAAGCACTCAGGCTCAGGTACTGGTCTGTTCAAAGCTCGGCTTTGGTTTTGGTAATTGAAGTAGGCTTGTAAATGCTGTATGATCTGCAACACTGTGAGTTATTGAAACCATTACACTGGCCGCCCATTCCCACACACCCTTCTGAAAGATGCTGTGCCAGGCATGGCAGATAAATCTGCTTGCCATCACTCTCCCTGCAACTGATAGAGCTTTAAATGTGATAAAGCACAACTACGCTAGCCTGGCCGTGACCCCACGGGCATCGATAACAACACGTCTTGTGAGTGGATTGAAATGGGATGGACCATATTAATTCAGCCGATGCACAACTGCAATATTTATTCATTTACTTCAATAAAATGATTTCCCTTTTTTCTAACTTGTCCTGAGGAAGATAGCAGCGCCCACATGTTGTATTTCATTATACAATTAGGAGCGGTTTATACGGTTTAAAAAAATAAGTAAATGAGGCAATTGTTACTTCAATAAAAACCCACCTCAGGTAAGATCACAGCTTGAATTCAAATGACTCGCTGACAAGTCTGTATGTAAACCCTGCAGCCGTGCAGTATTGAAAGTGGGAAAATCTAGAGGCAAATCTGCGCCCAAGAGCAAGCTGATCAAAATGACATGGGCTTGAAAGAGAAGCAATATTACACAGCTCAAAAAAAGAAAGCATCTGTGACTTCGCACAGCATTTGAGCATCACTAAAAAATAAAGCATCTGTGACTTTGCACAGCGTTTGAGCATCAGTGAAAAATAAAGCATCTGCAACTTTGCACAGCGTTTGAGCATCGGTGAAAAATAAAGCACCTGTGACTTTGCACAGCGTTTGAGCATCAGTGAAAAATAAAGCATCTGCAACTTTGCACAGCGTTTGAGCATCAGTGAAAAATAAAGCACCTGTGACTTTGCACAGTGTCTGATCGTCAGTAAACTGGAAGTTTCACAGGGTAACAGTTTAACATTAAAGTATTGTTAGAGTATACGAGACAGCTTGGTTTGCGTTTTAGCAAAGGGTGTAGTGTTTTTATTAAAAAATATATCCCTTTTTAAAATGAAAAGTGTGCTTAAATCTTCAGGAGTCTTATAGGACTCGTCTTTAATACCACTATTATCATACACTTTTATTGTAAAGGGTTCAGTTGCACACTGATTTGGACCACAGGACAACAGAAATAACTCTGAACACTATGCTTGGCACAGTAAGTTTGAGTGGCAGTGACCCAGCAGTTTTTAGCAGTGTGTGATTCTCTCTGCACTCAAGACAGATTTGCATGATCCCTGCACCGGCCCCTCCAGGGAATGTTTTCAGGTTTCACTTTACAGCGTTTCTGGTTTGCTCTGTATATCCTCACAAACAGAACCTTTATCAGCGTTTCAATAACATTTATAGCAATGCTGCCCTCCCACTCACTGTGATATACCACAGACTGCCTCAGAGGAGCAGAGGGTGGGGTCTGACAGATGCAACTCAGTGCTGTTTTCCATTAGAAATTAATCTTTTTAAGTCAAGGTTAAAGACTTACAAATATAATTGTTTTTATTTATTTGATTTGGTTCTTTTTGTAATCTTGTGTTCTATCGTATTGTGCTATGCATTTCCTGTTATTCGCCATGGTATACCACACTACTGTGTGCTTTCCCTTGTATATTGCATGGTATACCACGCTTCTGTGTGCTTTCCCTTGTATATTGCATGGTATACCACACTACTGTGTGCTTTCCCTTGTATATTGCATGGTATACCACGCTTCTGTGTTCTTTCCCTTGTATATTGCATGGTATACCACGCTTCTGTGTTCTTTCCCTTGTATATTGCATGGTATACCACGCTTCTGTGTGCTTTCCCTTGTATATTGCATGGTATACCACGCTTCTGTGTTCTTTCCCTTGTATATTGCATGGTATACCACGCTTCTGTGTGCTTTCCCTTGTATACTGCAGTACACTTCATACTGCAAATGGAACAGCTGATCCCAGTCAATTATAAACAGATGATTCCTGACAGAAGGTTCTAACATTCTCAGTGAAATCTTTTGCTCCTTCAATTCAATAAGCGGAGCCTGACGTTGCAGGTTTCAGCGCATCCTAACAGAATGATCTGATCACATCCCACCTGCACTGTGCTGCTGTGACTCAGCTCACTTGCTGAGGCAGATTCAGCTGGTGCGGTCTCCATGGCAACAACAGGTGCTAGGACCCATCTGACCCTTGTGCCTCCCGATAATCCCTCCCAGCACAGCAAACACAGTGTTCCCATGCACTTCACAGGAAGAGCCTTCAAGAGCTCTGCCAGTATCAGCACTCAGCCTTTCAATGAGCCCCATTCGGATGTTGTTGCAGGCAGTGCTCTGTACTCACCAAGCCTCCTGCACTAGCTCTTCAAGTGCGCTGTTACCAATAGGAATATTCAAACCATCAGCTAAAGCAACAGTGTACAAACTGGTCCCGAGCAGTACCTGGAGCCCCAGCTCCTGGAAGGGGGTGTCTAGGATGGGGTGACAGTGCTGCAGGGGTGTATCTTTGGGGGCAGTGTTGCCGGGACTCACCCGGCTGAGCTGCTCCAGGAGCCGCTGGTTCTGTTCGGAGAGCTCCTTGACAACGTGGCTCTTCTCTCTCTCTACCTCTCTCAGCTGGGCCTGGTGCTGCTCCAGCTCCTCCTGCAGCTGCTGCACGTCCCCCTCCAGCTCGGCCACGCGACCCTCCCACTCCCCTTCCCGGCTCTCACAGCGCCGCCGCAGTTCATGCTTCTCCTGCTCCAAGAGCTGGGCAGGGGAAAGGAGAGAGGGGAGAGGGCAGCAGGGGAGAGAGAAAGGGAGGGGAGGGGAGGAGGAGAGAGAGGAGAAAAAAGGAGGGGAGGTGAGAGAAAGGGAGAGAAGGGGAGAGGGGGAAGAGGAGATGGGTGTAGGTGAGAGAAGAGGAGGAGAGGGGAGGAGGAGGAGAGGGGGAGCAGGGGAGAGAGAGAGAGAGAGGGACGCAATATTAAGGGCATATTCAGGACATGATGTTTTTTTTTCATGCCATAATCAGTGTTCTGGGTCAAAGGTTACCATCTATGGAGGACAATCAGCAAGGAAAGGAGCTAGAGGCAGCCAATAGCCAGCATTGACTTACATGCTGATTTGTGCTCTGGGGTCTGCAGTGAGAGTCAATATCTGCAATACTGTGGAGTGTATGGACTGCAATTCTTTTAATTACAAAGCATATGATACAATGCAGATTCATACAGTGCCTTTAAAACAACAAGATGCAACATGAGAATTCACGTCACAGTCACGTCTGTGTTAATGCTGCAAGCCCCTCCTTGAGTGTGTTTTTTTCCCTAGATCAACAATAGTGTTTAGTATACTGCACATGTAACATGCTGGGTAGAACTCTGCAATACAAGGGTCACAATTGTAAACGAGACTAATTTATTCCACTGGACTGTTTTTTTTTTTTTTTTTTTTTTTTTAGTTCTTTGGCTCATACCTATTCATGACCTTTGTATTTTGTATTTTGATTTGTAACAATTTTAGCTAAACTCTTTAAATTATTTAAGACTTGATAAAGAAAATGATTACAGAAAATAAGACGCATGAAAAAAGGCTTGCTGCAGTTTGGGGAGCAAGCATAGGTGTAAAACTTAAACTCAGAACAACTGAGGACAATCTAAACCAGTGCAGAAAAGCATGTCTCTGAGTGCTGTTTGTGGGCTGGAGAAACATTCTCCTCAACGCTGGGCTTAAAAAATTCATCAGCCTCTTCTCAGTCTACAGGGACATTAAACTGATATGACACTGTTCTTTCAAAATTGAAGACAACATGCTTACTCAAACTGTACCACGCCAGGCTAAATGTCATGCGATGGTCTGCTCAGTATATATCTCTGGGGAGTTTGAAAAGCACCCAATTAGCAGCAGGATCTGCATCCTGGACTGCGTGCAGCAGCATGTGCAAATCAAGGCATGGCAGAAGAAGACAGCCACTGAATTGAGCTGGCTAATGTGCAAGCTCGCACTCTGCTTCTTTCCGTCTCCTGGCTTTGCGGGGAGCATGACTAGCTCGTGAAATGCACTGGCAGACAAAGTGATGCACGCCTTGAGCTTGCTGTCATTCCTAGTTGTGCAACATGAAGGGCAGACGGCTTGCTGACAGGTTTCCCTGAGTAATGGTACCATTATGACTGGGATCAAATAATCTGCCACACTTCTTCTGCTGCCAGCAACACCCTCCACGCATTGCACAGGAACCCGTGTGGGTGCAGGAAGTGAGCGCTTAAAATCGTTACAGTTCGGTTTTGCGCTGTTGTGCTTCTATGGTTTATTTGTGCTCCTGCATTATTGGGAGAAACATTCCATCATTCACAAATGAACAATTAGGTCTGCATCTTTATCTCACTGTATATGAATTGTTTGTTCTATTATGTGGCCATTGTAAAGCTGTTTGATGCATTATATTTGAAATATAAGCTATTTTCCATTCTTTAAGTCTTGAAAGTGTATTGTGGTTTATTTGTTAGTGTTGAAAGGCGCTATATATAAATGTAAGTTGCTGTTGTTGTTCACCCTGTGGTTATCACATGCATGGTCTGTATAAAAAACTAAAGCATTGTATTCTACTTTGGGATTTGAAAGTGAAGCAGTGCTGTGTGTGTGAAGGAGCTCAAGAAGAGGCGCTCTGTCTGTCTTTAGATAACATGAAGGATCATTCAGAATTCATATATCAGAAATGTCAGTCTGTAGAATCCCCCCCAAATCCAAGATCAATCAAACCAATTACTGACTAAGAACAACTGCCAGTAACCTAATCATATTACTGCCCAAAGTTAACTCAAGCGGGCTTAAATCATGAGTTTAAAGGTTCCTAGTCCTTTTTAACACTGCTTTAGGGGTATTATTCAACATACACACACACATATACAAAAGCTATATTATATATAACACACACACACACACACACACACACACACACACAGAAAGATACCCACTGCCTTAACAAATGATGTATTAATATTCTAGAAGTGTTAATGTTAATATTCTAATCGTTCATGTTAATTTAATTAGCATTTCTGGAGTTTTGCAAAAAATAAAATAATAAAATAAAATGCTGAAATATATCTATTTCTTGTAACTTTTTTTCCTCATCTAGGAAATTTCTAGACATTATAAATTTCCACTGGGGTGTGTAAACTTTTGACTACAAGTGTATGCACCCACACCATAGGAAATATGTGATCGGACAGTGGCGCTCCCTAGCTCACTTGATAGAGTATCTCTGGAAATCCAGGTTTTGTTTCTGTTTCCCTCTAACCCCTGATTATCCGGTCTAGTTCCCAATAGATCTAAAGCCAAACACACCGTCTCCAGACACCCAACAGCAGCGAGGAACTCGCTTTAGTTAGCAGTATAGCAGGGCACTGGAAATCCAAGAGAACTCGACAGCGTCAGGCCACTCCGTCACTGTAAACTGAAGCCTTTCCAACTAAAATAACATTTGGCAGTTTCAGTAATACCGTTTCACCTACATCCAGGAACTACTGTGGATGTGCCTTTCATTGCAGTGTACTGTTGATTTGGTTTACATAACAGAAGGGGTAATAATCCTACGCAATATCCTTCAACACAAGATAAGGGTGCATCGGTTAAGCGTGTCAGTGTACTATATTAACCACTGGGGTGACTAGCGTTTTCTGATCCCGGCAAATAACGCGAATGCTTACCTTATTATCACCACTCCATCCTAGCTACACTCACTTAAATCAATTTGCCATAAATGCTAGTTAAAAACAAAAGAAAAAATTCTACACAATTTGCATACGTTAGCCTAGATAGGCACCCGAGGTCTAATTAATGAAACACAGCTCGCCAGATCGTTTTTCAGCATACCACGATCGAGTGTACAAACTCTATGTACATTTACACCAGTGTATTTATTATTCTTTGCTGTAATAATACGATGTGGTCTCGTGTACTGTGCATTGCCCTGCCTCACAAGCCAGGGAGCAATCAACACACGTGTGCATGTAGAAGATAAAGCCGCGATTAAGCCGTACCTCTAACTGTTCGGTCAGATCTTTGTGCATGTTCTCATATTGCCGAGTCAGATCCTGATTCCGTTCAAGCAGAGCCTTCCCTAGTCTAGCAGCCAACACCAAGTCCTTTTCCTTATGCCTAATTAGCGACAGCAAGTCGGGGTCCTGCCCGTTGATAGGAGCTTCCAACCCAGCCATATCTCCACCGTCATCCTGCTCCCCGGCAAGCATGGCCAGCTCTTCTTCCAGCGCTAGCCCCAGGCCTCCCGGGACGGGGTAGAGGAGCGATCGCCCGTTGAGATCCTGTAGAAAGCCCCCGGTGCCCGGAGGGGGTTTCATGTTGTGGTCTGAGGTGTGCTCCATGCAGTCGCTGTCCAGCTCTGATGGTGCTGAAGTTCCTGCCGGGGACGATGTGAAGTCCAGGCAGAACGTTGACATCGCCGCACCGCGGAAAGAAAAAAACAAGTACCCTACTTACTGCTTCTATAGGTGTCTCTGTTTATTACAGCGCAAATCTGATATTATCCGTGTTCTGCTGCATGGAATATCTCGGAGCACCCACCCCTATCCAGGCGGTTTTACAGCGCTCTGATCCAGAATCAGCGTAAATCTTTGCACTGCCTTGCACAGATTCCAACAGCTCACCCGACCGGTGTGTCTATTTTTCCTAGGTACCTTGCTTAAAAATTGACAGTCGCTATCCCAAGATTCCCAGACTACTGCAATTAGGTGGAGATGTTTGGTCCTCGCTTTACCCGCCCTGGCGGGCTCTGTCCCTGCGATGATTTCTAATGTTTGTCCTCCCCGATGCGCCGGGGTCCCCGAACCCCATTGTTACCGATCACTTTGGGCACATCATGCAGCAGCTAGCTGGGAACAGTGATCAAAAACCTTGTCGGCCAAAGCGCGATCCCGACGGCCCCACCTCCTAGTCAGGGCGCGTTCCCGCGCTTCTGACATCAACACACATACCTGCCTTTTTCAAGCCTCTGATTGGCTCGGGATGATATCCTCATTTCACAGTGATATGTTATGTGACGTTGACAATCATCCAATTAATCAATGAATAAGATACATTACCATAATGACCTGCTAAAGCTACATTAAATTTTAGTTAACTAATGCTTAGGTACAAGCAACCATTTTTAACTTTATCATATGTATTTTGAAAAAAAAGGCATATATATATATATATATATATATATATATATATATATATATATATATATATATATATATATATATATATAAATGCACACAAATAAAAAAGCGAGTCTGTCTTGTTGTGTGCTCTGCTCTGCAAGCCCTCCATCTCTGTGATACTCGCAGAACAGAGCAGTACAGCAAGCTGAATATCTTTAATTTTTACAGAACTGGCCCTCCAGAGTAACTGAATCATCGCCCTAGTTATCAGTGCGGATGCAGCTGCCTTTAACCCTTCTGTTAGGCTTCGGGTCTATTTGACCCGACTCTAGTTTCTAATTAGCTTAAATGCTATTTTTCTTTTCATGTTCTGTATAATTTTGTATGACTTTTCCTAAGTTGTGGTCATGAACTTATACACAGAAAACAGAACCTTTGAGATGTTTATTTTTTTTAGAACAGGTTATTTATACAAATAAGCTGTTTCGGGTCACTGTGACCCCTGGCAATTATCTATGTAGATTTATGTACAGGAATAAAACAAACTTCTTCAATTTGTTATTATTATTATTATTATTATTATTATTATTATTATTATTATTATTATTATTATTATTATTATTATTATTATTATTATATTTGTATTATTATCTGTAGAAATGGCTTCATCTGTCTGGAGATATTATAAACAACAACAACAACAAAAACCCATCCAAATAAACAATATTTATCTACAAGGCAGAGCCTCATTTTCTCTGTCAGCATTGCAACAGCATCTCACTGGTAAAGACACTCCAAAATGAGAAGCTCCCAGACTGGCAGTCAAAGAAATTTTATCACAGCTCCTGGACTAAAAGAGCAGAAAAGAGTAAAACCTTTGCAAATAAAAACAGATAATCAATTTAAATCAGTTTGAAATTGCATCGGGTCAATATGACCCAAAACATAACAGATGTACCTAAATTGTGAACTTAATAGAAGGGTTAAGTAGCCTGCTGGCTGGAGCTCGGATTGGGTTCCTCTCGTTTGAGGTTGAAAAGTACAGGTCTGATAAAAAAAGAAAAGACAATCCAGCAGCAGCGGCGGCAGCCGCCCAGGGATGAGAAGCGCACAAACCAGCGGGGCGGGTCTGCGCAGAGACAGCCCTCTACACTGAGGCTATAATCAGACACATGACAATTAGAGAAAGGGGCAAAAATAACCGACAAGCTATTATCTGGAAGATGCAGAACACAAGCCACTGTCGCCGCCGCCAGTCAGTTGATGAGAGCCGGAGTGATTCCACAGCCTGTCCAGAGGGTCAATAACGCCTTTTCTGAATGCTGGAGCAGAAAGAGAGTTTTATCTGGACCACTTTAAAAAAAAAAAAAAAAAAAATCTATTACACAAGTACAGGCTAACATACATATTTATTTTTTTTTGTTTTCTATAAAAAGAATAATAAAAAAAAAAACACCTCTCCCCATTTAGATTGGGAAAACTTTAGCAATAATAATATATATATATAATATATATATATATATATATATATATATATATATATATATATATATATATATATATATATATATATATATATATATAATAATGCACAAGGTGCAATGCATTTGTTAAGGGAAAACGCGCAGATCGTCGTATTGTGTTGTCCAGGTCTCCTGCGTTTTCAGTTCAGTCACGTTGACATGCATAACGCTGTCTGCTGTATGTCTTAAAACCTTGAAGTGGTTGCATTTGAAAATTAAATATGGTTAATAATGATTGC
Organism: Polyodon spathula; assembly: GCF_017654505.1. Classification (NCBI taxonomy): domain Eukaryota; kingdom Metazoa; phylum Chordata; class Actinopteri; order Acipenseriformes; family Polyodontidae; genus Polyodon; species Polyodon spathula. The sequence continues at coordinate 28,513,144 of NC_054555.1, read as the reverse complement.
ATTTGAATCTAAAATACTGCATTATGCTTATATAACAATGAGACTTAACAGTGGATCGATTATACAGCCCTTGTAGTGAATGTGGGCGGGCTGTTGCTGCAGTGAACTGGCACTCGTATTAAATCTGCATTAACTGAATATTGTGCTGCACTGTCGGATGGGAATTTATACATTGCCTATTCCCCAGACAGTAAAGGGGATGATATATGCAAACAGAGATTGCAAAACGAATCTGCTCATCTGATTACAAAAGCCGCCTTCTCTGCCTCTCCGAGTAAAATGTGAACTCTCTTTAGGAGCGCATAACGACGTAATGACGACACGGTCTCAGAGGACGAGACGTCAGTGCCGTTGACATTACGCGCAGAAATTTGAAAATGGTCAGGAAAAGAAGACAGAGAGCTGTGTCGCGGAGCTTCGCTTCTTTACATTTTACTTTATTGTTAAAAAATAAATAAAAACATTGATTTCGACTCATTAAGGATATTTTAAGGTAAGGGCGGTTTACAATTGAATATATCGCAAGCACTAAATGTGGTCTAGGAATTTTACGTGACTTTTATTTCTGTAAATAGTTACGAAGTTGACACAGCAGAGATATTATTTGCATAACACCGTAGAAATACACAACATTTAAGCTTACGTTACGTAGCCTTACTTGGCTTTCATATGTGGATACGCTGTTTAGATACTTGTTGGCAGTGGCACTGTCTTGATCGGCTTGCCCTGTTCAGGATGCAGCTTTTGTCACACAGAAAGATTGTATTAATATAGATCAACTATGAGCTATAACATAGGCTACCAGAATCTAACCCTTGGTGAGAATATTTTGGTGTTGCATGATACGTTTACAAATGCATGCTGGGGTAGACCGTGCAGTATGAGTCAAATTGGTTTTGCTTTAATTACTGTCGCATTTCTTTTTTCCCCCTCAGTTAAAGTGTAAGAAATGATGAAATTTAAGTATGGTGTGCGGGGCAGTGCGGATTCCCTTGAGTCCATCACAAGCCGGAGCGCCCGTCTTAACCTCATCTTCCAGGTAAGCTGTGTAGTAATGAGAGAGTCAAACACGTACACCAAGCAGAAATGCTACACTGGCTTTAGACAGGAGATTGGAAAAGAAACGCAAGACCTTCTCTGTTAAACGTTTAGTAAAGCACAAGGTCCTTAATAACGTGTAAACAGAGTAAACTGAAAAATCTGAATGAACTCAAACAAAACAGATGAAAGGGGTTTCAGGAGCTGCAAACTTATTTAATTACTGGAAATTTGAAAGTTGAAACAAAATGAACAGTCCTTGCAATACATTCCATTTGCAAAGTATTTGAATGGACTCTGTTTTTTTTTTTTTTTGCTGTCTCTCTTCATTTTTCTGAACTGCCCTGTGCTGTCACAGTGCACTGAAACAAACCCAGCCCCTTTGCCCAAACAGACTGAGACCACCTCTTGAGAAGGACTCAGTTCGGTTCGATTGAAAGGGACCGAGTTCTTTTGGGGCATTCACATACGGTTCCAAAACTAACCGAACCGCAGTGAGTGTGAACAAAATCAGCCCAAACGAACCGAGTGCGATGGCTGGCCAGTTCTAAAGGTTACTAACGCTAAACAGGGGTTGAAAATGGATGTTAACACGTGGTTCATTTTTTCCCTCCTCTCCAGGGAAAGAGTTCTTTCACCCCTCAGTCCCAGCAGCAGAATGGCTGCAGCATCACTCGGGAGGGCTTGCTGGACTCTCTCTTTGTGCTCTTTCACGAGTGCAACACTCCAGAATTAATGAAGATCAAACACGTTGCCAGCTTTGTTAAGAAGTGTAGGTTTCATTTACTGTACTGCCTTCATTCCAGCACTGGGTGGCATGGTTCAGTGTTAAAGCACACGTGTAAGATTCCCTAGTTTCCCCAGTTTTGCAACAGATCCAGAAATCCTTCATGAGAGGACCTCCTTCAGTGTGCTGTGATTTTTATATGATGCAGTGCAGCATCAAAGATACACAAGTGCAGATTTTATGTGTATCTGGAAAGTCATACGTTTCCAATAAAAACCCATATTTAATGCTTTTGTTAATCAAAGCAAAGAGACTACACACTCCTTCAGTAAAAAGTTTTCTTAGTGCAATAAGTCCCGATATCTTGGTTCACCCTTGTTTGTATATCTTGCATTCTCTCTCTCTCTCTCTCTCTCTCTCTCTCTCTCTCTCTGTCTCTCTCACTCTCTCCATAGACTCAGAAACCATTAATGAGTTGCGAGAGTTGCAGCCCAACCCCAGTGACTTTGAAGTGAGAAGCGTTGTGGGGCGGGGCAGCTTTGCAGAGGTCCAGGTGGTCAGAGAAAGAGCTACCGGCGACATTTACGCAATGAAAGTCATGAACAAGCATTCCCTGCTGTCCAAGGACAATGTAAGAGCCTCACAGTGCCGCTCTGATGTTGCATGGTAAACTGGCTGGGGTGTACACCTTTCGCAAGCCTGAGCTGTAGCTGAGTGGTTCTGTAGGTGTCTTTTAGCAAGTTTGCTGATGTCTATTCTTGTCTTGTATATTGCCTAGTCCTGTACGGACAACTCTAACATAACCTTTTTTTTTTTTTTTTTTTTGGTTCAATCTCTTTAATTGGCAATTTACTGTAATTCTGTTTGCTTTATACAACTAGCTTCACCCTTAGATTGTAATCAGAGATGTAACTTTAGATTTCTTTACATGGATGGAAACAAGACTCATTGCATAGCGGCTTCACCCATTCCAGGTTTTACAACAAGCTTGATTAGCCGCAGTGCATATGTGACAAGTTCAGTTGTGTCTTATTAAACTTATAGTAAAACCAGGAATGGATCAAACTGCTTTGCAATGGGACTCTTCTTTCCATCCCTGCTTTTAAATTGCAACTGTCCCACATACATACTGAGCTTACGATGGTGAGTTTGCATCGTCGAAAGTATGAGAATTAAAGAGTAACACAGAGCTCCGTCTTCTAGGTGGCGTTTTATGAAGAGGAGCGCTGCATCATGGCTCGAAGCGTCAGCCCCTGGATCCCACATTTACAGCACGCATTTCAGGATAAAGACAACCTCTATCTGGTGAGCGCAACACAGCTAGTGCATTTAAACCTGTCATAAGAATCATCAGACATCCTAAGATTTTACTGTGAAAATTGTGTTAATGCAGGGATGGAAATAAGACTCCCGGTGTACAGCAGTTTGATCCATTCCTGGTTTTATTACAAGCTTGGATTAAAACCTGGGGTGGGTGAAACTGCTGATTTGCATCCCTGTAATGGTTCTGTTTAGTTTTTTGAAGGTGTAGCTTTACAAAGGGGTATGTGTTTTAAACCAGACTTTACAATAAACTGCATGTTGTATCATGTATAGCACACCTGTCCATAAGCTGTTAAACTGTAGTTTTTACTGGGGGTTAGTGTGTGTGGAGATACTAGCATTTTAATAAACTGGTCTTGTACACATTTCTGCAGCATTATTACAAATCTATTTGCCTTGTTTTTCCTGAAGAGGGCACTCTTTCCTGTCACAAGCTGCTGTAGAAAAATGAAGGTTGTGTTTTTAAAAGCTTATCTTTTCCTAATATTAAAGCAAACTGTGCAGCAGCAACGCCAGTGAAATACTAAAATGCTTTGGGCTTCTGCTGCCAGAGGATTCCGAAGGCTGGGGGCGTGGGTATGCTTGTGCTTATACCAACCCAGAATGCCGAACTGAAGTTTATAAGGAAAGAAAATAAAAAATATAATAAATCATGTCAGTAAAATGTAGCCTTAAACAAGCGTTTTGGAACACTCCTGTTCCCCTTCCCTTGAGGCTGCAGGGACAGCGCCTGCCCTGACAGTCTCAATTAGCTGACATCAGTTTCTTCAAGATTACCGCTCCCTTCCACGCGAAGTCTAATTAATGGAGCTGCTTAAACGCAGCTGGGTTTAACACACCGATGTCAGATCAGCCCGGGCGCTGCGGGGATTTTAAACGTCACTTTGTTTATACTGCAGTAAATACATTGACCTGTCCGGGTGGTTATTTTCGTACACAGATGAGTCGGTTATGGCTTGCTATTTTAAGGCTTTATGAATTATTCATGTTTATTCATCGTGTCTGCTCCATACATAATCAGTTTGTGATGACAGACAAGTAGGAACCTTGCTGCTGCCATCTATGATGTGCTGTTAACCCTCTCAGGACCGGCACAGGAGGTTGCTTTTGCTGGCTGCACTTGTATTGTCAGTATCTCAAAGCTGCCCTGACTCTATCTAAACTCCTAATCTTTTTAAACACCCTCTAGAGTGCAGGCATTTTAGTCTCATATTTATAAACATTTTTTTTATTTTATCTTTGTACCAGAAAACCATTTAACTTCTACTTGTTTTGAGCAGCACAGATTTAAAAAAATCTCCAGCAGATTTACATCGCCACCAACCTGAGTCTCTCTCTCCTTTCTCTCTCTCTCTCTCTCTCTCTCTCTCTCTCTCTCTCTATATATATATATATATATATATATATATATATATATATATATATATATATATATATATTATATAATCTAGCTTTATAACTGGATAATATCTCCAAATGCTGTTTTCTGTAGTAGAAAAAAACTGAATTAGTAGGAAATGGTTTCACAAATGGTGTGTTTTTCTTTTCAATTAAAAACTGCTGCAGCAAATAAAACAGCACCATACAAATATCTGCTGTGTGAATCATTCAGTAAACAATACCAATGCACCTCTCTCTTTACTTCTTTCCCTCAGCATCAGACAGTGTTCTTTTTTTTCTTTCCTGGCTTCAAATAAATGCACTGTTGCTAGGTAACCTCAGACACTTCAGCATTGTGATCAGTTTTATAAGTTAAGGCCTAGGCCTGTTAGCTAATACCTAGTGAACATCTGCATTGCATGTAACAATATTCTACAACCAGGCAAGACCTAGTGAACATCTGCATTGCGTGTAACAATATTCTACAACCAGGCAAGACCTAGTGAACATCTGCATTGCATGTAACAATATTCTACAACCAGGCAAGACCTAGTGAACATCTGCATTTCATCTGTATTCTACAACCAGGCAAGACCTTTCTCTCATTCTAAATAAGACAAGGCAAAGCCCTTTATGAGACCTGCTGGAATAAACACATTAAAAGCAGCTGTACCTCCTGCATTCATTCATTATTCAAGAGACGTGCTTGGTGCTGGATCACTGGAAATAAAGACCGCAATTGTGAATCTTGTTACTTGTTAAAGTATCGTGGTTTATTTATGCAATATATGTGTTTTAAAAAGACCTGAGGTACTGTACGTCAAGCATGTTCTTGCTAATATTCCACTATGGTAAAAACAATAGTGTGTATAGATTTGGATAGGTCCTGTTCTGGGATTTTTTTCCTTGCAGTAGTGCAGTGTCTCTGAGGTTATTGTGACCTCACCTTTTGATTTGATTCTTCTAGTTCTGATTCCCATTTCGGCAATTGATGACGCAGGTTAAAGATAGAAATCTAGGCAAAGCTGCTGGTATCCTGAATAACGCACAAAGTTCATTTCATTAGAACTGAATGGCATTTGCAACTAGCCTGTGCATTTTACTTTGATGATCCGGTAGTCTATTAAGTAGAATGTCAATGAAACGGATCACTGCCTTTGTGTCTTTTAATTTGGGTTTTGCAGGCTGTAAAGGTTCAGAAGAGGCCCTGTTGTGCTTTTAAAGCAGACTAAGCTGGTAATTGCAGTAGTATTTGTTTTTACAAAGCCACCTTTTAAATGTGCAGCGTGTGGGTCAGTTATTGAGAAAATCAATAAGCCCAGCCCCATCATCAGTCTGGTTATTGGCATTGTACACCACAGTGAAGCAGTCACGGTGCAGTGAAAGGAATGGGTAGCTAGCCGAAGCAATGTGTTCTGTGTTGGGGAATGTGGGATGTCATCTTTGTGATAAACATTGCCGGAAAATTTATCGAACCCTGGCGCTCTCTCTTAATGCTGGAGGGGTGTCCGATACATATCTGTTATACAGCACAGATGAAAATGAGCAGGGCTGCCGCTGTACTTTGTTCTGAAAGTATTTGTTTCTAAAGCGCTGTAAGAGAACCTTGGTGTATTTCTCCTGTAGGTCATGGAATACCTGCCTGGCGGAGATCTTCTGGCGTTGCTGAACCGGTATGAGGAGCACTTTGATGAGAGCATGGCCCAGTTCTACCTGGCTGAGCTGGTGCTGGCTATTCACAGTGTCCACCAGATGGGTTATGCACACAGGTCAGGAGCATCTCTGCATATTTCTCTCTGTGAAAAATGTATCTACTTGCTAAAAAAATCATACGCATCATGTTCATATACTGGTAGTGACAACATTTCTATTCGAAAAGTTTGTCCAAATCATTTGCTGTCTATATCCAAGATAAGCTGCAGCTGTTTTTCATTGGAGCATTTTATATCGGATTCCACAGTGCTATGAAAGGGTCTAATAAAGTCCATGAGTGACTTGTACCACACCTGAATAAGTTGATCAAATCATCCCCTTACTTTCGTTCCAGTGGAGCTGCTGTATGTGTCTTTCAGTGTTCAACGTAATGTCCAAATGTATCTTGAAGTAGATCCATTTTGTGATCCGCAGCTGGAAAAAACTTTACTATCCTGTCATTTTCTGTTAAGAGAATTCATCTTGTTTTGCATAATGTGGACCCGCTTGTGTGTCACGTGCATGCTTGGACAGTTAAGTCTTGCAGCATGTCGTTGTTAATCCTTTTCACGTACATACTGCAATTGTTTTCATTACTGATTTTCTTCTCGCAGAGATATAAAACCAGAGAATGTGCTGATTGACCGAACAGGACATATAAAGCTTGCTGATTATGGATCTGCAGCGAGACTCGGGGCCAATAAAATGGTAAGAATAATAATATTGTAATTTATGCTTTGGTAATAAACGACGGAGGAGAAATGAAGAGATCTGCTCGTTCATATTTTTGTTCTCGGCATACTGTGGTGTAAACTCCCCATGTGTTAGGAGACCAATCTAATTCTTTTCACACAGATTTAATTTACTCTGTGAACAGACTGCATTCCAGTGATTAGAATCCTGAATTGATTTAATTGTTCTAGTGCTGTTGCACTTTATTGAGTATGGAGTATTTAGGCTTCTGTTTGAGTTAGTGCTTGCACTAGATAGACCTGTGCAAAGTGAATCAACGAAAAACTAAACTTACACTGTTAGTTATAGTTTCCAAACCCTTGTGCACAAAGGGCCCCTTTTTTAATGGTGTGAACTTTGGTGGTGTGGAGCATCTGACATTTAGAGTTGTGTTTCAAAGTTCACGAAGATCGCATTTTGTTCAACGCAGGTGAACTCCAAACTGCCTATTGGCACTCCTGATTTCATGGCCCCAGAAGTTCTTACCTCGATGAGCGGCGATGGGAAATCTTCCTACGGGGCTGAGTGCGACTGGTGGTCTCTGGGAGTCCTTGCCTATGAAATGATTTATGGGAAGTCTCCCTTTGCAGAGGGAACAGCGACCAAAACTTTCAACAACATCATGAATTTCCAGGTGTGTGTGAGTGCCAGGGGAGAGGTCACTCAGATGTGTGTGTGCGCCAGGGGAGAGGTCACTCAGGTTTGTGTGAGTGCGGGGAGAGGTCACTTGGGTGTGTGCGAGTGCCAGGGGAGAGACACCTGGTGGGAGAGGTCACTCAGGTGTGTGCGAGTGTCAGGGGAGAGACACCTGGTGGGAGAGGTCACTCAGGTGTGTGCGAGTGTCAGGGGAGAGACACCTGGTGGGAGAGGTCACTCAGGTGTGTGCGAGTGTCAGGGGAGAGACACCTGGTGGGAGAGGTCACTCAGGTGTGTGCGAGTGTCAGGGGAGAGACACCTGGTGGGAGAGGTCACTCAGGTGTGTGCGAGTGTCAGGGGAGAGACACCTGGTGGGAGAGGTCACTCAGGTGTGTGCGAGTGTCAGGGGAGAGACACCTGGTGGGAGAGGTCACTCAGGTGCTGGCTGAGCCTATTCTATAATCGTTTTAGTGTGGCATGCCTTGAAAAGAGAAATCAATGCATCAAAACCCTTTGGAAAATGTTTGTGTCCAGTAGGAGTGATACTGAGCAGAATAAAAAAATGGTTTTGGCAACTATTAAAAAATGCTTTATTACAATAGCATTTTAATGACTCATTACTAACATACAGCATCACGTCATGGTGTACAGTAATTATAAGGGTTCTTTGAAATGGCTTTCCTTGGATGTAGCACTGTGTCGCTAAAGCATGTCTAACTAATAGTGTTTCACATCCTTGATAACAAATTCATAGATGCATTGCTTGTTTGAAACAGATATTTAAACTAAAGTAGTCTATTAGCACTGTTGCATTTTCTCTATCTTAGGGACCAATAATCGCAACCTAGAATGATTTTTATAGGTGAAGTTTTATGGGATATAATTGAAGTACAGTCAAGTACAATAATCTTAACCTCCCTGAGCCCACTTAACAATGAATGTGGGGCAATATGCATTGGTATCAGATATAAAACTATCATTATGGTGATACAGAGATCCTCCTTCCCCGTGGTCCCATTCAGACCATCTTCCCTTTATGACCATTTGAATTCCAGCCACCACTGCGAAGCTGTAATGAGGAAGATTTTGTTTCAGGTGAACTGTAAGACAAGCATGCCTTATAATCCCGTCTCCATTATATCCAATGCAGTGCAAGTTTTAACAGAGGCATTGACCCAAAAGCTGTGTGTGTGTCTGTGCTGTTGTCTTGCAGAGATTCCTCAAGTTTCCAGGAGAGCCGAAGGTCAGCAAGCACTTCCTAGACCTGGTGCAGAGTCTGCTGTGTGGCTCGGGAGACAGATTGACCTACCAGGGAATCTGCTGCCACCCCTTCTTTGCCAGTGTTGACTGGAGCAACATCCACCATTGTAAGAGAACCATTTAGATTAGTAATGCACATGTCAAATGCAGTGCTTATCGACATGTTTACATCTGCTGAAGGTGTGACAGAGAGCTTGGACCTCAGCAGCAGGTAACTTCAAATGCCTTTTTCACCCTGTTGTGTGTTTCTAATAATTAAGTTGTTCTGGGTTCTACTGATCCTATATTGGGTTAGCAAAGTATGATATGTATTTTATTTTGACACTGATTTTGATAATTGCGGATAATAAAAGCACCTCTATTTGGCACCTGTCTTTTGGGGACTGCTATGATAATTCATTTTTATGATAACTGGACTAGACTTGCTTGGGCATTTCAGTTTTTTGAAAAGGCAAGATGGTGCGCCTATATTATTATTATTATTATTATTATTATTATTATTATAATAATTATATAATGTGTATATTTCTATTTTGTGTGTATATATACAGGTCTTATATTTTGTCTTTTTTTATATGGAAATGAGGTTCGAATGGCGCTTGCTGCATGCAGTTATTTCTTGTTTTTAAAGAAACGTTTACAGCAGCCAGTAGGGAGGTTGGCATGGAATGCAGCGCTCTGCTGATCAGACACGGCTGCTGTTCAAACAATTGGCTTGGCTAACGTTACAAACATTGTAGCATTTTGAATGCCAATCCTCCCGGTAAATGAGGCTTATTTCATCCCCTTATACATCGTGTTTCAAGGATTTCAACATGCTTATTCCCCTCTTATTCTGGCTTGGCCCAGGTGGGTTTCCAGTCTCATTATTCTTGAATTTCTCGCTAATTTGAATAGCATTCTAGTAACATGAAGAATAGCCCGTAGCTTTTTAGCTAATTATTTTGGTACAGTGCTTTTTTAACGTTCAAGAACACAGATAAACCTCTGGTATATGGTATTGTATATATAATATATAATATATATATATATATATATATATTATTATAATATTTCAAAGATTTCGGACTAAAGGATTTCACTAAAGGTTTTTTTTTGTGCATTCTCTTCAAATGTTATTTATGGCAAGAAATACAAAAATATGTTGAGTACATGCCTTTTCCTTCTTCATACAGTAAATCAAACATGAAGGAAAAAAGCCAATCTGTGCAACTGTGTTCTGTAATTAGTATTGCGATTCCTCTTTGCTTCCTTCGTTCATTCTCAAACCATTTAACAGCAGTTGGTAACTCCTTCAGGTGGACACTGAATGAGAAATTGGCTTCCAAACATACCTGCACTCTCATAACAGTGTGGTAATAATCTCAACATGCGAGCAAGCAGAGAAGCAATTGCGCGCTGTCCTTGCTGTTTCTGTCATTACCTACTGCAGCTTTTCATCAAATGCAGTTGTTTTTTTGTTTTTTTAAATGCAATCCTAACTCTAACCCCATACAGCACTGCATTGCATTACAGTCAGACCCTTTATCTCACAATCTAAAGCTCAGAAGGGGTTAATCGGTGAGTGCTGTAATCTGCATTGACAGCCTATTGAGTGCCAGGTTCCAGCAGTGACTCAGGCAGCCTGTATTGCCCATGATTAGTGGGAGAAACTGCAGTGTTGGAGGCCGTGTGCCTGAGAGAGAGAGAGAGAGAGAGAGAGAGAGTGTGCGCACACACACGTTTGCCTTCTCTACAGTATTGTACTACTCTCCAATTCAGTTCTGTTGCACCTTCACATCTCTCTCTCTCTCTCTGTCTCTCTCCTCATTCTCTCTCACTCTCCTGTCTTTCCAGCTCTTCCTCCCTTTGTTCCGACACTCCGAGCAGAAGATGACACCTCCAATTTCGACGAGCCCGAGAGCAGCTCCCGCCCAGCAGCTCCCTTGCGCCAGTTTAATCGGACAGGCTTCCAGGGCGAGGATCTGCCCTTTGTAGGGTTCTCTTTCAGCAAGGCGTTGACGGCTCTCACCCGATCAGAGTAAGTAACTGCTGCCTCTGAGTGGAAGTAAGTGAGGGGGACCTTAACTTGGTATCTTAGCGGAAGGTTAAAGCTGATTTTTGACTGTGCTGTAGCCGTGTGTGTGAAAGGGTGCCTGGGTGCCTGCTGTCTGCAATACAGGTGTACAAACGAGACGATGCTGTAAAACTCTACTGTCTGCATTACTGCTGCTGCTCTTTTAGCTCTATTCTCAGAAAAAAGACACGTCTTGTATTGCCTAGGTTGATTTGTCATTGCCTGTACTATAATATTGATTACTGGGTGTGATTTGACTGATTTCTGATCGTTATTTGTAGGTAGCATGTTGGGATTTTCCCTATTTCCGGAGTCTCTAGCTGTTTACCCATTGCTCTGTTTGCAAGCCTTTAGTTGTGTCTTTGCTGTCTGTTTGAACATGTACCACAGGGGGAAACAATGGAAAATGAATGCCTTTGAAATAAATAGATTTAACCCAGGGATTGCGCCTGGCTTCACTAGCTTGAGGTAAAATAAATAAATAAGTACGATATGCGCTGTGATAAAGAAGTGAGGATTGCTGATTCTTGATGGTTGGTGAGAGTGATATTTCTATGGAAACACAAATCCCTGTACAGTTCCTAGGAATAGCTAGCGCCTGGTTTAAGTAGCTCTGTGTGATTTATACATATATGCAGTAGATTAGATATTTTCCAGAGATGGTATACCATAAGAAAAACAAACTGATTGTTAAGACTGTCCTGTAATTGCACGTGCCCGGGAAACGGTGTGTGTGTGGGGGGGGGGGGGGGGGGGGGGGGGGGGGGGGGGGGGGGGGGGGGGGGGGTGGGGGGGGGGGGGGGGGGGGGGGGGGGGGGGGGGGGTTAGGGGGTTCCTAGGTTAATTGGAAGAAAAATGAGGTGGGGGGGGGGGGGTGTCAGGTTAGATTATTTAATGCCCCTGACGGTTCTGAATATCCGTGGGCGTTTGCAGCAATGGCGACACTGAGATTGCTCAGGAAATCTGCTACCTGCTGTCAGCATTAAGGTATTTATGTGAAGGGAAGACATGGTGTTCTAGTTTAATGAACTAAACAGAATCCGATAGCGCAATCCATCCTTAAACTTGGAACTGTTCCTTGAAAGCGCTGGTGGTCAGTCAGTCACACCGCAGGTTAAAGTGTTCTGATCCAGCGCTGTTTAGATCCTGATAAACAAAGACCCTGTATCCAGGGAAACCCTGCCCCTCATTGTGTTTGTTTGTTTTTGTTTGTTGGCATGAAAGGTGCATCAGTATAAGCTGTTGCTGTTGTTTGTCATTTGTTTGTGCAAAATGCAGCTTTCCAAGACGGCAATCGTGCAGGTCCTCGTTGCTCTCAGTGTTTTTTTGGTGGTGTTTCTTCTTTGCCTGGACTTGCAGAAGTACTTTGGGTAGAGTTTTAGCTCACAAGGCATGAAGAGCCGTGGAAGACAATGAAAAAGACTTTTCTAGTTGAAACGTTCTTTTCAATAAGCACAAGAGATGGCATAACAAAAGAAAAATAGGATTTTGATAAAAGAAAAAAAAAGTGATATGTTGTCTTCTTGGTACAATAGTAGAAATCTAATTACCCATTGTCTCCACTCTAACGCTGTAACTACTGTGTAATTACATTAGAAAGGGTCTTGTAAATATCTTGATACCGGCTGTAAGTACATGGTAATCCCATGGCACAGGTAATGACACCCTTATTGCAGCAGTACTTACCCCATGTAAGAGCAGGCATCATTGGTAGTTCCTCAGCGATAAGCCTGCTGTTACAGGCTTATGATTTCCTCGTAATCTTCAACGCTGCCAGCACATCTTCGCTAAACTATCCAGGTGTTGTCTTAATTAGGCTTTTAGACTGACAAAGAGGTTTTAATTAGGCAGCGCTTGTGCAAGGCAACTGAATTCCCATTTGAGTAGCAGGTCAATCTTGAGATTATTTACAAGCATAATACAGGATGGAGACATTCATTTTAAAAAATAATAATTATATATATATATATGTGTGTGTGTGAACATAATTTTGATATTTTATTTAACATCATGTAATCAAAGAAACTACAAAATGATATCACAAGTCTTCTAGAAACCATAATAGTAGTACAGTATTACATGTAATTCAATATGTTAACTCAACATTATTCAGCATGTTTCGTTCGACATTATGAAGCAAAATGTGTTAATTCTATAGGGTGATTATATTTTATTTTTAAATCCATTAAGTTTCAGACATGCAAAGGGCTCAGACTTCTGATGGATTGCTTTTCAGTGTAGTTTACTGCAGTATAATTCCATTAATAAGCCTTGCAGATTTTTCTTTGTAGCGCCCACTGGAGTTTAATTTGAAAGCATGCAATGAATCAAGCTAGGCCACCTTCCTCTCATATAATGCGATGCATAATGCATTTTATTCAAAACAAAATCATGCATGCATGCAAGCACACACACACACACACACACACATTTATTGATAGAAGAATCTAGAAGTAAAACTGATTCGTAGTTTTGAACAAAAACCAAGATACATAGATCTGTCACACTGATATGCTGCAAACTACAATACAATTCTGCAATAATAATACCTGGGTGCAGCGGATATTTCACATGAAGTACAGAGAAACCTTTCTGAGCTGGGCTGTATTAACAGGGTTATTAACATAATGATTCAGCCATCTCAAATCACTGAAGAGCATCTATTCAAAGCATGTTCCTAGCTCAAGACCTAAATAATGCATCAAGCCTCACATCAGAGCAAAAAAAACATGTTTTATAGAGCCTTGTATGTAAATAGCAAGTTTATTGGCAAATGAAATGACAAAAAAATCATATTCTGCAGAAGACTGGGCATCCACAGGTTTATATAGCCAGTGACAGGAAGTGTAAATGAGCTTACCCCCTGGTGACTTCTGATTTCCTGGTTGCTTGGGAGGATGGTCACGTGACTCGGGAGACACAGCAATTGGAAGAATGTTACAAAGGCTGCTGGGAGACCCTGCAGAGCGCTCTCCATAGGGAGCAGCAAGCCACAGTTTCATTTCTTTCTTTATTTCCTTCCAGCAGTGTCTTGACAGAAATCAACAGCTTTATGTGGCTTTTAGTGACAGATCAAGAGGTGAAACTCTTAGTTAAGAACACGTATAGCACAACCTGTCTGTCCTGTACAGCACTGCAATGCTATACCTTTCCAACTCCAAGCAGGTGATGTGACTCATCCTTGAGTCATCAGCAGTGCTGTAACTGAAGAAAATCTTGTGTTCATTGTTTTTTTTTAATGAAATTCCTCTGCGTGCCAATAGTTCTGCATGTTCTAGTGAGGCACTCTGTATGTCACGATGAAAGTGATTTTAATACGTTTTAAAATCCCCAGAAGCCATGGTATATTTAGCCTTGAATCTGAGATACAGAGAACCTTTTAAAATAGGGAATATGAAGCATTGTATTTTAACTGGATTGACGTTGCAAGAGAAGCATTTAACAGTATTGTGTGGTATCTGCATTGTTAAATTCCATTAGTCTTGGAACATGCCTTTCTGTTATTGCAAGGCTGTGCTTTTTTATGTCAGTGTTTTTAACACCCATTAGTCTGGACAGTAGATTCATTTTGGTTTAAATACTCTAATAATGGGAACAGGCTGGGTTTTTTTGTGATGACAGTATAAAGAGTAGTGGAGTGGAGGTGGTCGTGTTGCATTATTTCTTGGTGATGATGAGAGTCAGCGAGCATGTTCTGAAGGGTTTGTGTTCACTGTGCCGTGGAGGTGTGGAGAGGCAGCGAGCATGTTCTGAAGGGTTTGTGTTCACTGTACCGTGGTGGTGTGGAGAGGCAGTGAGCATGTTCTGAAGGGTTTGTGTTCACTGTACCGTGGAGGTGTGGAGAGGCAGTGAGCATGTTCTGAAGGGTTTGTGTTCACTGTGCCGTGGAGGTGTGGAGAGGCAGCGAGCATGTTCTGAAGGGTTTGTGTTCACTGTGCCGTGGAGGTGTGGAGAGGCAGCGAGCATGTTCTGAAGGGTTTGTGTTCACTGTACCGTGGTGGTGTGGAGAGTCAGTGAGCATGTTCTGAAGGGTTTGTGTTCACTGTACCGTGGTGGTGTGGAGAGTCAGTGAGCATGTTCTGAAGGGTTTGTGTTCACTGTGCCGTGGAGGTGTGGAGAGGCAGCGAGCATGTTCTGAAGGGTTTGTGTTCACTGTGCCGTGGAGGTGTGGAGAGGCAGTGAGCATGTTCTGAAGGGTTTGTGTTCACTGTGCCGTGGAGGTGTGGAGAGGCAGCGAGCATGTTCTGAAGGGTTTGTGTTCACTGTACCGTGGAGGTGTGGAGAGGCAGCGAGCATGTTCTGAAGGGTTTGTGTTCACTGTGCCGTGGAGGTGTGGAGAGGCAGCGAGCATGTTCTGAAGGGTTTGTGTTCACTGTGCCGTGGAGGTGTGGAGAGGCAGCGAGCATGTTCTGAAGGGTTTGTGTTCACTGTGCCGTGGAGGTGTGGAGAGGCAGCGAGCATGTTCTGAAGGGTTTGTGTTCACTGTACCGTGGTGGTGTGGAGAGTCAGTGAGCATGTTCTGAAGGGTTTGTGTTCACTGTACCGTGGAGGTGTGTGTTCTGAAGGGTTTGTGTTCACTGTGCCGTGGAGGTGTGGAGAGGCAGCGAGCATGTTCTGAAGGGTTTGTGTTCACACTGTGCCGTGGAGGTGTGGAGAGGCAGCGAGCATGTTCTGAAGGGTTTGTGTTCACTGTGCCGTGGAGGTGTGGAGAGGCAGCGAGCATGTTCTGAAGGGTTTGTGTTCACTGTACCGTGGTGGTGTGGAGAGTCAGCGAGCATGTTCTGAAGGGTTTGTGTTCACTGTGCCGTGGAGGTGTGGAGAGGCAGCGAGCATGTTCTGAAGGGTTTGTGTTCACTGTACCGTGGAGGTGTGGAGAGGCAGCGAGCATGTTCTGAAGGGTTTGTGTTCACTGTGCCGTGGAGGTGTGGAGAGGCAGCGAGCATGTTCTGAAGGGTTTGTGTTCACTGTGCCGTGGAGGTGTGGAGAGGCAGCGAGCATGTTCTGAAGGGTTTGTGTTCACTGTGCCGTGGAGGTGTGGAGAGGCAGCGAGCGTGTTCTGAAGGGTTTGTGTTCACTGTGCCGTGGAGGTGTGGAGAGGCAGCGAGCATGTTCTGAAGGGTTTGTGTTCACTGTGCCGTGGAGGTGTGGAGAGGCAGCGAGCATGTTCTGAAGGGTTTGTGTTCACTGTGCCGTGGAGGTGTGGAGAGGCAGCGAGCATGTTCTGAAGGGTTTGTGTTCACTGTGCCGTGGAGGTGTGGAGAGGCAGCGAGCATGTTCTGAAGGGTTTGTGTTCACTGTGCCGTGGAGGTGTGGAGAGGCAGCGAGCATGTTCTGAAGGGTTTGTGTTCACTGTGCCGTGGAGGTGTGGAGAGGCAGCGAGCATGTTCTGAAGGGTTTGTGTTCACTGTGCCGTGGAGGTGTGGAGAGGCAGCGAGCATGTTCTGAAGGGTTTGTGTTCACTGTGCCGTGGAGGTGTGGAGAGGCAGCGAGCATGTTCTGAAGGGTTTGTGTTCACTGTGCCGTGGAGGTGTGGAGAGGCAGCGAGCATGTTCTGAAGGGTTTGTGTTCACTGTGCCGTGGAGGTGTGGAGAGGCAGCGAGCATGTTCTGAAGGGTTTGTGTTCACTGTACCGTGGTGGTGTGGAGAGTCAGTGAGCATGTTCTGAAGGGTTTGTGTTCACTGTGCCGTGGAGGTGTGGAGAGGCAGCGAGCATGTTCTGAAGGGTTTGTGTTCACTGTGCCGTGGAGGTGTGGAGAGGCAGCGAGCATGTTCTGAAGGGTTTGTGTTCACTGTGCCGTGGAGGTGTGGAGAGGCAGCGAGCATGTTCTGAAGGGTTTGTGTTCACTGTGCCGTGGAGGTGTGGAGAGGCAGCGAGCATGTTCTGAAGGGTTTGTGTTCACTGTGCTGTGGAGGTGTGGAGAGGCAGGGAGCATGTTCTGAAGGGTTTGTGTTCACTGTGCCGTGGAGGTGTGGAGAGGCAGCGAGCATGTTCTGAAGGGTTTGTGTTCACTGTGCCGTGGAGGTGTGGAGAGGCAGCGAGCATGTTCTGAAGGGTTTGTGTTCACTGTGCCGTGGAGGTGTGGAGAGGCAGCGAGCAAAGGGTTTGTGTTCACTGTGCCGTGGAGGTGTGGAGAGGCAGCGAGCATGTTCTGAAGGGTTTGTGTTCACTGTACCGTGGAGGTGTGGAGAGGCAGTGAGCATGTTCTGAAGGGTTTGTGTTCACTGTGCCGTGGAGGTGTGGAGAGGCAGCGAGCATGTTCTGAAGGGTTTGTGTTCACTGTGCCGTGGAGGTGTGGAGAGGCAGCGAGCATGTTCTGAAGGGTTTGTGTTCACTGTGCCGTGGAGGTGTGGAGAGTCAGTGAGCATGTTCTGAAGGGTTTGTGTTCACTGTACCGTGGAGGTGTGGAGAGGCAGCGAGCATGTTCTGAAGGGTTTGTGTTCACTGTACCGTGGAGGTGTGGAGAGGCAGTGAGCATGTTCTGAAGGGTTTGTGTTCACTGTGCCGTGGAGGTGTGGAGAGGCAGCGAGCATGTTCTGAAGGGTTTGTGTTCACTGTGCTGTGGAGGTGTGCGCACAGACTGAATGCAGACTGGCTCTGCTTGTTCTTTTATTAGCGGCAACCCTGTTATTGTCTAATTCACAGCTGCTTCTCCAACTTGAAAGCTGCTGAAATGAATTCATTTTCACTTAAAGATACAGGGTGCAGTCAAACCTGTGCCTTAGTGGTGGTTCAGAGGATAACTTGGACAGGTAGATTAAAAAAAACAAAAAAACAAATAAAACAGGTTCAGTTTGCTGGCATGTTCCCTTAAGTTTCAGTTCCGCAGCCTCGATGGCTGTTTTTGTTCACACTAAAATACATTTGGAAACCCTGGCTTCTTAAGTTGATGCATTGAGACATTCCTTCCATGCTGCTGTCTCTCTGGCTCCTCTGTTGGGACTTGTGTTGGTAAAACAGGGCTGATTTTCAATCCCAAAGCAAATATAACCTACTTCTTGGGATTACATGGATCAGACCCTGTGTAGTGGCTGGTGGCATGTGCTTGTGTGCAGGGGCTTGGTCATTCTGTAAGGTCAGTCAGTTTAGGGAATTTCTTCAACTGGATACATTTTGGCAAGCAGTTCCCAGCATATCTAAAACACAGAACTGCAAATTGAGAAGAAGAATCTTAGTGTCTTTTTTCAATGAATTTTCACTCCCATTAGGCTGCTAAATATTTTGTTTTTCTGAACCCTCTTTTGAATATGCTTATAGTCCAGTCCTATGCCACTTATAACTGCACCACTGCACTGTGTCAACGATTTTTTCCTTGTATTTCAAGATCCGTGGCAACAGGACTTGACTCTCCAGCCAAGACAAACTCCATGGAAAAGAAGTTTCATCTTAAAAGCAAAGAATTGCAGGACACACAGGACAAATGTCATAAGGTATACTGACCTATTTATTTTTTTAAAAGTACATTTTCTTCAATCTCCCTCCCTCTAGCTACTTAAAGCGATTGAATTGAATGATCTTAATTTGAATGAGTGTTGTGTTGCCTTGTACGCTATACTGATTGGGCACTCTAAATTTAAAGAAATAATTATAATGATTAATAAGGCAGCACAAGGGTTAAAATATCTGGCTTTGTCTTTCTGTTTGCAGATGGAACAAGAAATCTCCCGATTCCAGCGCAAGATGTCCGAGCTGGAGACAGTGCTTAAAGACAAAGATGTGGAGCTCCAGACTTCCGAGATGCAGCGCACCATCCTGGAGCAGGACCTGGCGACTTACATCACAGAGTGCAGCGTGAGTGTGCAGCAACTACCCCATTGAAATGCAGTTACAAATAATTCAACACATACGTGCTTTTGAATTTATATTCTTGAGTAACTGTTTCTCTGTGTACGTGGGGATGGGCATAAAGAGCATGTTTTCAGGAGGTGTTCCTTGTTTCAGAGTCTCAAGCGAAGCCTGGAGCAGGCGCGGACAGAGGTGTCTCAGGAGGACGATAAAGCCCTGCAGCTGCTGCATGATATCCGGGAGCAGAGTAACAAATTACAGGAAATTAAAGAGCAGGTAGGAGCCGCACTACTCTAGCACTCTCTCGTGCTTTGGGAGCAACTGGGGAACTCAAGTGTTCTCTGTTTTTAATAAGAGTCAATGAGACGTGGTACTGCCTGAGCTCAGCAAGCCACATGCACTTTCCTAGTGGAGCTCAGGGCCACGTTACAAGCAACCCCCAGCATGGAAGAGAAGTGTTCTCACGCATGTTCAAATAGTTAATAGCCGTTGCTATAGAGAGAGAGTACACATTCAAAAACAGCAACCAGCTCTATATCCAAGGAGAATTAATAGGGAGTTTTCAGTTTATCAGCTGAATTGTGTGTGTGTGTTTGTTTAAATCCATGTTTAATATTCACATTCTCTTTGTGTTGGGTCCGGTGGCTGCAGAACATCAAAGAACAGGATTAAATATTGCCCCTCTGCTTTTGCTCAAATTAATCGTGAGGGATCATAGCTGCAGAAATGTAATGGGGTTTTGGCGCAGAATGAAATTGGGTTGGGTTGGGTTGGGGGTGGGGGGGTGATGAGGGTGGTGTAAAGCACAGTTTACTATTTTGAACAGTTTGTGCACAAACTAGCAATCCTGAGATCTGGGTTCAGTGTGTAGCTTTCATTAAAAATGTTTAAGAGGCTCAGCTCCCTAAGTCTGCTTTATAATGACAGCGAAATTAAACTTTTTTCAGGGACCCATTACAGACAATCTGCATGCTGAAAGCTGCTTTTATTGGTCAGATAAACATTGGGTGGTTTAAATCATTTTTTATTTGAAATATTATTCACAACATACTTACTGCTGAGTCTCCGAAAGTTGATATTTATAGTGTTGTTATAAATGTTGTGCTACTGTTTTTGAAGTGCCATTCGAATTATTACTTGATTAAATGGAGTGGATCTCTACCTTTGTCTCTTGAGATCCCGTTGCTAGGCATTAATTTGTTGATGTGGTACTGCTGCTGGAACTGAAGTGCTACATTTAGCATCTTTGCACCACGGAACACTTTGACAGTATTTCCATAGCAACCACTGTGTATGGCAATTGCCTTGACAACCAAGGGCAAAATCGCATGTCCTGCGTATTGAAAAATCTAATACAAATATATAGCAAATCTCTTACATACACCTGGTAATATATGTTTTTCTGTTTGTACAGTATAGACTGCATTAGTTTACTAGAGCCTTCCAATACTGGGAGGGCAAGCTATATCTTAAGTTTACATTGCTGTTGATATCAAATATGTGATTCATAATGATTTAGTTTATTTCTATGTTGAATATTGTCAAATGCCATTGCTGCTACCTTCATTCTATATAAAAACACCATCATCAATATTGTATTGCATAGCGGTAAACAGTCAATCTGTCTCTTCACGACTTTGCCCCTCAGTATAGCTATCTGAATTCTCTACTGTATTTCAAGCCTATTCCTCAGTGTGCATTTCCTCTGTTGTTTTACAGCAACACTTGGAACAAACGTTTACTGAACATAATTTATCCCTCCCCTCCCTTCGCCTATTCCCGGGGTATTCAACAGGGTTACAATCCTTTTGTTGTCCGAACAAAGCAAATTCCAGTCATCTGGCCGACTATCAGTTCTGCATAAATTAGATGGCGTTGCAATAATGATGGCTGAGCTGAAGCAATTACTGCAAAGGCAGGGTGGCTGATGAGCCCCTCCTGTGAACAACGTGGTTTTAATGCATTGTAAAATCTTTAGTATATTATACAGAAGCGCTGCTTAGTGAACTGATCCCAATGCAGCAATGAGCCATCAACGTGAGAGTGAGCAGCGTTTGCATGATGAGGAGACTGGGACTTCAATACAGCTTTGGAAGGAAAAGGGAAAATCGCTGCTTGCGTCTTTAAAAAAAAAATAATAATAATAATAATAAAATGATGATACAAAAATTCCACCTACCATTTTTTTGCATTATGTGTCAATCAGATGCCAAAGAATTGAAAAAAAAAAAAAAAAAAAAAAAGCTGTTTTATTTTTTTGAATTATTGGATCAGTCACTTCTGTCCCTGTAGGATTATTGTGTGAATACCTCTTAGAAAGTGCAGGAGAATTGGCAGAGATGGGTTACATGTGCAGTACACCTCTGTTTCCAACATTTCTGTTGATTTTAACATGTGGGATTTCATTGTTTGTTATAAACATTATTAACAAAACACCTGTATGTATGTAATGGGAACCTCTGTCTACTTTGAGACCGTTTTTTTAAAATATAAATTTAGTCATTGCCAAGGTTTTTAGTTTTTTTTCCTAGAAAGACCATGTTTAATATATGCCCTTTGTCCCTGCCTGTTTCGTGAATTGAGACCACCTGCATCCTTCAATTACACACAATCACCCTACAGTTGTTTGCTAGAAACTGTCTGAAATGTACTGTAAGCCTCTGTATTTGCAATGATTAAAAGATGGGATACAACTTGATTAATTTAAAAACTTATGAATTGACGCAGACTAAAGATCTATAAGATAGACATGTATACCGCTAGTGCCTTTAGAGCAGCTGTCAGAAGCTTTCAGCTTGCATTGTTCTCGAAACAAGGGAAAACAGCATCAGCACAATGCTTCAGATGCCTTCTAGAATCAACAAAGAGGACATGAGGTTTTCTGGTCTGCGGATTTCTAGTTACAGAATATCTATAGTCTCTGCTATTTAAACCTAATTAAAACAGTGAGGAATATAACGCCTGTTGTGCTGCTCTTGCTGCAAGTCATTTAACAATCCCAGTTCAGCTGGGAGTATGCCTCTGCTCTTACTACGCCTGCATGAAAATGAGCAGAATGTGTTGCTGTTTTTTGTTTTTGTTTAGATGTATGTAAACTTGGTACTGGTGAGATGTTTCTACTTTCTAACAAACCTCGTAACTCAAGTCGCTTGCCTTTTTATAAAGTTTCAGTGGATTGACCAAAGGTTCTGAGCATGGATCTCATGATCCAAGTTCTGTTGTAAGATTAAATAGCTTCCCAGTGTGTGGTTCTTCATGCAAGTCCACAAGTTTTTATACATATGTTTTTAAAGTATTTTAAGGTCCTTTTCCTCTGAATTCAGGAGTTGTTCTTCAATTGCCATAGATGTATGTAACACAGACTAGATCGTCCAAAGTGTCTTTTATTGAAGAGCTAACGCTAGTGATCTGTTACGTTGGATCAAGTTGCCTTTTGTTTTGCAGGCAATACAAATCTGTCCACTAGATGGCGCTGGTGCTTTCTAATATAAGGCCAGTTTGGGTAATCTAGCCTACATAACACAAGTCTATGGCAGGCAACTAGCATGGAGGAGCAGCTACTCTATTTTACAAGTATTTGAGTCATTGAAATATGAGCCACTGCGAATGGCTTTTAAACATCATAAGGACGACAGCTGACAAATCCCTGCTGGCTTGTGCTTGTGTGACCCTGTGATCAGGAGTACCAGGCCCAGCTGGAGGAGATGCAGGTTGTGATCAGGCAGTTGGAGGAGGACCTGTCTGCGGCTCGGAGACGCAGCGACCTGTACGAAGCAGAGCTCAAAGAGTCACGCCTGACCACAGAGGAGCTCAAACGCAAAGCCTCCGAGTACCAACACAAGATGCAGAAGGTAGGCAGCGTGCAGCTGGAATCGCGAGATACGTGGAGGGGGGGTTCTACTTTTGGATGCATGTGTGTTGCAGCACTAGTGAGGAAAAGGCTGTACATGTGCAGAGATTCTTGTAAATGTGTTTTTCAGGCTAAGGAGCAGGGCAAGGCTGATGTGGAAGAGCTCTACTCAAAACTAGAAAAGGTATTGCATGTTTTGGTATTGTTTTATTTTATTATAAGTGGTGTTTTGTTGCTGTCTGCGCTGCAAAGTGTGAGATGGATAATTTCCAGAACCACTGGGGGGTGTAGATCTAACAATTTTTTTTTTTGCTGTTTTAAGACCAATGCAGAACAGCAACTCAAAATCCAAGAGCTACAGGAGAAACTTGCCAAGGTATGAATTTTGATTCAAACAGAAGCTGAAGAACGGAAGTGTGCCTGTGCAGGTGTGACTCCCGTCTCTGTCCCGCAGGCTGTGAAGGCCAGCACTGAGGCTACGGAGCTCCTGCAGAATATCCGGCAGGCGAAGGAGCGCGTGGAGCAGGAGCTGGGGAGGCTGCAGAGCCGAGAGGACTCCAGCGACAGCCTGAAGAAGCAGCTGCGTGACGCTGAGGTGCAGTGTGGCTACATCATGCACCATCATTTCAATTGCATCACAAGAAGGGGCACGAATTATAAATTTCAATTTGATTGATTGAAAGAAAATGCAGAGCCCAGCTGGAAATTAAGTAGTTTAAACATGTTTTCTGTATTTTTGTTAGCTTTTTATTTGACAACAAATACCCTTTTCAAGCCTTTTTTTAAAATAATAAATAAATAATTCAACAAATTAAATGATATTTCTGGTATTGTCAGTACAGTTCAAATGAAGTGTATTTCAAGTATTGTCAGTACAGTTCTGTACGTTGTATATTGAAACACTGTATTGTAATTTTTTCTGGGTGTTTCTTGATAGAGAATGCCTGTTTACAATACATGCAGAAATAACCTGATTATGCAAAGAAATGGATTTTACAAATACCCACTGTTCCCAGTTGGTTTTGGAGAATGGAGTTTTAACCATACTGGTATTATACAGGGCTGAGAAACATTGGAGCTCAGCCAACTCTGAGATTATCTGTGCAGTACTGCCCACTTCACTTGGCAGGAGCCACTTCTCTGCTTGGCATTGAAGACACACTGCTTGTTCTTCTAAATCGTGTATTTATTCGTTGTATAATTTATTCATTTCTTGCAGCCGCGGATGACTTGTTACCTGCCGTGCAGCTTTTGCTAAGATAGTTTCATGCTTTCATCCCCTGCAGTTTCTAATAACGTGTCTCCAGCTAACTTTATCCTTTTTTTAGTAGATTTTTTTTTCCTTTTGCTTTACACACAAGGAGGGTCGTAAATCCCTGGAGAACCAGGTGAAGAGGCTGGAGATGGTGGAACGCAGGGAGAATAAACTGAAAGAAGACATCCAGACCAAATCCCAGCAGATCCAACAGATGGCCAAAAAGATCCTGGTAGGAGACAACGCTGTCTAACACAACCAGGATTACAGAACTCTGCTGTGATTCTGTGCTGTGCTGTCCTGCACTGTACTCCTGTCTATTGTCATCGCTGTCTGGAATCTGCACATCTGCATGCTCCTTGCAACACCTTACCAGTCCAAATAGACCCACTGGTTAAAGAAAGTATTGCCGACAGTATGAGATTTGTAGTTGATTTGATGCAAACCGGTGTTGAATATTCTTGTTTTTTTTCCCTGTGTCCTGTAATTTGTTCACCAGCTGTCAACGCTGGATTTCGTAGGAGTGCCTTTACCACATTTTTTTGTTTTTCCCCAGGAACTGGAAGACAATCTCCGAGAAACCCAGGCAACAGCTCAGCGCATGGAGGCTCACTTGGTGCAGAAGGAGAGGCTGTATGAGGACAAGATCAAGGTGAGAGTCCTGCCTGCAATCAAATGTGACTCTAGCAGCAGGGTACTGCATACTGTTAATTGTGCAGCATTACATTGTGCAAATGAACTAAGCAGGCTATACAATGCATTTAAAACCTACAGTCGTTCTCTGAATTAATATTACAGCAATTAAACAGAAAAATATATATGTATTACACTTATTATTATTATTATTATTATTATTAATATTATTATTATTAATGCATATTAATGCAAAAAATAAATGTGTGTCCAGTACGTATTGCCAGTCACGCAGTGTCTCTTTGGGTTGGCTTGTCCAGGTGCTGGAGGCTCAGATGAAGGTGGACCTGGCTGATAAAGAGACGCTGGAGAGCAAGCGAGCCAGCCATGAGGAGGAGGCCAGGGAGAAGTGCAAACTCATCAGTGAGCAGAAAGCGGTACGGTACACTGTAACCTCCCCACCTGGAACCAGCCTCCTGTGAGCAGCCTTGTGGGCAAGCGAGGAGCAGAGTGCCCATTACCCACTCTGTGTGAAATCATAATAGGACTGCTGAAAGCACAAACTCAAACTTACCTTTGTGTTTTACCTTGTAAGTTTTGATGCATTTTTGAAGTTATGTATGAAGATTAAAACCTAAAACTCTTTTAGTACAACATAATATTGCATTTATTAGCAAACTTTTTATTAAAGGTTTTTCAGCAAAAAAGTGAGCTTATTTGTACATGATCCTTGAGCCTGATTTATTTAATTTCTGTTATGTTATTA
The DNA here is from genome assembly GCF_017654505.1 of Polyodon spathula. Lineage (NCBI taxonomy): Eukaryota > Metazoa > Chordata > Actinopteri > Acipenseriformes > Polyodontidae > Polyodon > Polyodon spathula. The sequence continues at coordinate 28,488,013 of NC_054555.1, read as the reverse complement.
AGAGACATAATTTACTTAATGAAGTCTTGCATGGTTTTTGTAACCCTAGATTATAAACGCTATGGATTCAAAGATTAAGTCGCTGGAGCAGAGGATTGCAGAACTGTCTGAAGCTAATAAACTAGCAGCTAATAGCAGCATCTATACACAGAGGAACATGTAAGTGGGGATGGGGGCTACAGACTAGGATGTGTCTTCCCATTCATTAATTACAGTACAGATGTTTATTAACCAGATTGTCAACTAACCAGACCTCTGCCTGGTTCTGTTAAAACATGGATTTGAATTTATTTATTTATTTGCGTTGGCTGTTAACTGGTTACAACTTCCATTAGTCTGATTACTTGTATTTGCAAACGCAGTTATGAAACATCGTTTGTTTCGTCCCTCGGTCTGGTTTCAGGAAAGCACAGGAGGAGATGATCTCTGAGCTGAGGCAACAGAAGTTTTACTTGGAGACCCAGGCTGGTAAACTAGAGGCACAGAACGATAAACTGGAAGAACACCTTGAGAAAATGAGCCAGCATGAACAGATGAACAAAAATCATCTCCAGGAGCTTGAGACCAGACTCCGAGAGGTACACCTGCAGTCATTTTAACAAGAGGGCTCATCTGATACACAGTCAGTCATTTTACACTACCAGGGAATACACTACCCGGGGATTACCCTGGATTGCGTGAACCCTCTTTTCAGGGTGATGTAATCTCTGGATAACCATGGATAAGTGGTGAATCCCCAGTGCTGTCAAATGCTCTAAAAACATCCAGCTGTGGCTTCTCTTGGTGGGTAAAGGTTGATTAAATGAAGCTCCGAAGAGATGCAGTGGTTCACTTCGTACAGTTGTTGTTTTTCTTCTCGAAGCCTGTTTTTTCATGTAGATAACAGGTCAAATGGGTTTGATGGTCTAAGCGGACAGTAGTTGCAGAGTTATGATTTGTATATGTTAGTGTAAGAAAGAAGGCATCAAGAAAAATGATATTAATGTAAAGTGTGACCCTCGTACAGTTTCTATCAGTCGTGCATGGTGTTTTATAACACCTGCGTCAGATCCTTAGAAGTGCCTCTATAAAACCCTGACATTTTTTAGTTTTGTTTGTGTGTTTTAATGTCTGCGTGTTTTATTTCTAGATTGGCTTGGAGCATGAGGAGCAGAAGCTGGAGTTAAAGAGGCAGGTAACTGAGCTGCAGCTGTCCCTGCAGGAGAGGGAGGCTCAGATCAGCAGCCTGCAGGCAGCCCGCAACGCCCTGGAGAGCCAGCTGCAGCAGGCCAAGACTGAGCTGGAGGAGACGACAGCGGAGGCAGAGGAGGAGATCACAGCACTCAGGGTACCCAGCGCACGGTCCACGCGCTTACATAGCACTCGGGATACCCAGCGCACTGTCCACTCGCTTACACAGCACTCGGGGTACCCAGCGCACTGTCCACTCGCTTACACAGCACTCGGGGTACCCAGCGCACTGTCCACTCGCTTACACAGCACTCGGGGTACCCAGCGCACTGTCCACTCGCTTACACAGCAATCGGGGTACCCAGCGCACTGTCCACTCGCTTACACAGCGCTCGGCGTACCCAGCGCACTGTCCACTCGCTTACACAGCTCTCGGGATACCCAGCGCACTGTCCACTCGCTTACACAGCGCTCGGGATACCCAGCGCACTGTCCACTCGCTTACACAGCACTCGGGATACCCAGCGCACAGTCCACTCGCTTACACAGCACTCGGGATACCCAGCGCACTGTCCACTCGCTTACACGGCACTCGGGATACCCAGCGCACTGTCCACTCGCTTACACGGCACTCGGGATACCCAGCGCACTGTCCACTCGCTTACACGGCACTCGGGATACCCAGCGCACTGTCCACTCGCTTACACGGCACTCGGGATACCCAGCGCACTGTCCACTCGCTTACACAGCACTTGAAGCACCCTATACGATATTTTGTATGTAAAAATATTTTGCAAATGGACATACCGTGCTTGCTTGTAAATATTCCTAAAATGAAAAGCATTCTTTCTTTTCAATCCTTCAGGCACATCGGAATGAGATCCAGCGCAAGTTTGACGCTCTCAGAGAAAGCTGCTCAGTAAGTGTCTGCTGATAGTCATGCATAATTTGGAGGGGGTGGTGGAGAGGTTCAGGGCTCTTGTGATGGGTGTGCAGTCTGCAGCTTGCAGTCCTGCCTGTGATAAGACAGCACCTTCTCAGTGTGGAGCTCTGGGTTTACATTAATGAAACACCTTTCCATCTGAGTTCTCTTCAGGGATCTAGCAGAAATGTCACAATCCTAAAGGCTGGTTATCATAATACTGGTGGGGAAACATACAAATACATTTGAGATGGTGATCTTTTCTGTGAAGTAGGTAAAGAAACCAAGAACCTTTAAATGAGTGTTTTCCTCTTTCTACACGTGGCTGTGAACCAGGATCCAGCACAGTATTAAACTGGCTCTTTAGCCAGGTAGCAGGTGGTCTTGTATTAGGCCAGCATGGCATCCCCTTTCTGCTCTTGGCTGGAGTGTGGAGTGCAGGTTTGAGATGTGAAACCTGCATCGCTCTTGCCTTGTGCATTCCTCGTTAGCTGGTAGAACTCGATGGGATACCGTCTGCACTACAAACCGCATATTGGATGATTCCAGCCTGAGGGGTATCTCAATGGAGGGGCAGACGATACTGTAACAGTCAAGTTATGGCTTCTATTTGTCTTTTCCCTAAATGTCATATTATTTAGAATTACACTGTTACTACACTGCTTCCCCTTTATAAGGCTGCCTTTTATATCGCTGATCCAATTATCGCAGCTTAGTCGTGGCTCCCATTTACCCCATGATGCCATTCCACTAGCACTTTCATAGTTACTAGTCCAAAGCGTACATGGTCTAGTAACTATGGCTCTTGACTACACCTTTGTAAACGTGGAGCGCTAGGTTTCATCTTGATAAAAGGGAATTGCATTAACACTATATTGAAAATGGTGGTGCGCTGATTATCCAAACCAAAAAAGCATGACGCAAGAGGAGTTGATGAAGTAACAACATATAATGAAGTATCACATTGTGTATCGCGCATGTTCTGTCAGCGCCTTTCTGCAGTGTGCAATTGATCTATTTTAAATGTACTATTGCAGTTCGAATGCAGTCCCATAAACTGTGAAACCCATATGAGACAGTGGGACTGTGGCTGCCATTCGTTCCCCTGCAATGCATTTCATTTGATCTTACATTCTCATTACACAGCACAGGCTCTCTCTTTAAACCATGACTCTGGACTACAGCATTATAACGAGGGAAGAATTTAAATACATTTAATTAGGGAAGGTTTTAGGTTTGAGAGACAATTCATGCAAGGTTTAAATTCACAGGCTACTTTAACACTTGGCTTGCAATCTAGGCTGGTAATTGTAATTTTCTGTTAGCTGAGAAAAAACAAATGAAAGAAGCAGATTAAGCCCCGAGGCTATTGTGCTGTTGAACTTGTGGATTGTGCAAACACTCTCACTGCAGCGCAGATGTGTGGGGGAGGAGAAGGAATTAATGAGTTAACCCTTCAGCGCCCAGCACCCTTAGACAGCTATCGGCACACTAAAAGGTGTTGGGTTTTTCTGTTGTAAATGTTAGGCTCTGTCTCAGTATTTCTTTACAGCTTGTGGAAACTTACTGATCAGGACACATTTCTTATTTGGGTCGGGTATATGGAGGTTGTTCGTGTTGTACTCTGCCTGTGTCTTGTAATCTCTTCAGTAATATTCATTAGCAGTGTATGTGTCAAATGCATGCATTGTTGTATGCATTGAGTATGTTAGAAGGACCAATAGAGTTCCAAGCTAGTCAAGAAAAACAGTTATAAAAGAAAGAATTGTTGAAGAATGGTGTCACCACATGTTAGGTATAAAAGGGCTTGTTTTAAAGAAGCGTTCTGGGTTTATCCACACAATAAACTCACACAAGTGAGCAGCAAGGTTTCCAGTGATTGTGCGTTTTCCAATTCCTGATCTCGCTTCCGTCAAGTTGTCTTGTTTGCTCTCTCTCAGGTCATCACTGATCTGGAGGAGCAGTTGAATCAGCTGAGCCAGGAGAACGCAGATCTGAACAGGCAGAATTTCTACCTGTCCAAGCAGCTGGACGAGGCGACGGACGAGAGCGAGGAGAGGCTGGCGCTCAGTCAGGATGTGGACCGCCTCCGCAGGGAGGTGGCGGACAGAGAGATGCACCTTAACAACCAGAAACAGGTGAGCAAGCGTGCCCTGGCCAGAGGGAGCAGCATGACAGAATAGCACGTTGCATCTGAAAACAGACACAGCAGCTTCATCAGCTGTTCCCTTTGTAACTGCAGTGGGTGGTTGAGCATCAAATCATCACCCGTTTTTAGTCATTTTAAAAGCTCTTCCTATTAAAGTGATACATATCTCTGCAGTCTTGTTTGTTATAAACTTTGTAAACTTGGATCTGGAAACGCCCCCCTGTTCAGATGTTCAGACCTGTTTAGAACGTATGCCCTCTCAGCAGCTTGATGAAATCCCAGGCATTCCCTGCTTTTCCTGGGGGAGAGGGGTGACCTGCTCCCAGCAGAGCAAGAGGCTTTCTCTTTTTATCCACCAGTACTGTTCTATTTGATATTCATTCCTCTCCAGGAGTACGGCCAAAAAAATGAAATTAATGTTACTGAACTTTTCAAAAATTGTGTGTGGTGGAATTTGTGTTTTTAGTTGATTTATGTGTGGGTGGTGTAGGAGGACAGAACCCAATCAATTTCAGACTTTTTAAAATTTATTTTATTAAGTTAGTACATTTTTTTTCATAAGCACTAATGCTGCCACAGGGGTCTGGGGACCTGAGTGTAAATAATGTGAGGCTACACTGGTAATAGAGAACATCTATTAATAAGACATTGCCTAGTTTAGAGCCTGTGGCTGATGCAGTACATCACCAGCTAGTTGGTTTCACTGTCATGACCAACCTGTATGATGTAGTTTCTGCAACAATAAAATGAAAGCGTTGGCCAGGGGGAGAGAATAAAAATGGAATAAAGAACCTCTCTGTCAGGCTGCTCAGAGCACGAGGTCTAAGAGTACCTGTGAGTCACATGCTCACATAACTACACAGTACTTAATGAGGCACAAAACCCTACCACGAATCACCGCTATATATTGCTATATGGTAAGGTGCTACATGAAGATACCGAGACAGCTTCCATTGAACGTTTTAGGAAGAATTCGATTTTCACCTTTACAAACATTTGGAACGTATTAAAAAGGCTCTGTGCATAACTGCGAAACTGAAGATGAGCTAAATGCCCCTTCTGTATTAACCAGTATGCGACGCCAGAATCATTGCAAGAGTATGATCTTATCCAAAAGTATTTTAATATGCAGAGCGCTGTTTGTTGTGCATGATAGGCTACTTTTGTATGATGTGTAATAAGGTAAAATGATCATTCACAATGGAGCAGTACATACATGGTTTGACTGCACATACCTTGTGAAATTAGCCCATTCCCTAATTTAAAACCTGTTTGGTGGGGGGGGGCGGGGTGGTGGTGCTTCCAGAACATCGAGACCCTGAAGACGACCTGCACCATGCTGGAGGAGCAGGTGCTGGACCTGGAGTCTCTGAACGACGAGCTGCTGGAGAAGGAGCGGCAGTGGGAGGCGTGGAGAGGCGCCCTGGAGGACGAGAAGTCCCAGTCCGAGAGGAGGACCAGGGAGATGCAGCGGCTGCTGGATAACGAGAAGCAGATCAGGTACAGAGAGACGCAGTTTCTTTTGATTTTAGTTTTTACATTTTATTTGAGTACGATTTGAACAGTTTCCTTATTCTCAACACAATGAAACAGCAAAAAAAAATACGCTATCAACCATGTTATGTAGTTTTTTAAAATCTTCTAGTCTCTTAACCTTCATTGTGTTTCCCTGGCACTGCCTGTACCTCGGGGTATCTGACAGTGGGGTCGGTGAAGGAAGCTCCTTCTTAAACATCTGACCAATCTGCTTTCAGGCTCCGAGCTGACCAGCGCAGTACCGAGTCTCGCCAGGCAGTGGAGCTGGCTGTCAAAGAACACAAGGCTGAGACCATGGCCCTGCAGCAGGCTCTGAAAGAGCAGAAGCTCAAGGCAGAAAGCCTCTCTGACACGGTGAGGGACGCAGCACACTGCAACTGCCTCACCAGGGCTCGAGGACCATTGTGCAGTTCGAAATTCATTGCAATTACAATGCAATTGTAGTTGTAGGTGAAACCTGTAATTGTAATTTGGGGCTGCTGCGTAATTGCAAGTCTGCTGTAATTGATAACTGACAGTTTTTCCTGGAGGTGGGGGTAAGCTCTGATTAGCAATGCTATGAATGTTGATTTGAACAGACATCTGGTTGTATTCATCTCACTTTTTCCTACCCCAGCTGAACGATCTGGAGAAAAAGCACGCCATGCTGGAGATGAACGCTCGCAGCCTGCAGCAGAAGCTGGAGACGGAGAGGGAACTGAAACAGAGGCTCATGGATGAGGTAGGGGGCTCTTTTATATACAGGGCATTGTTTTATTGTGTGTGTCTTGATTTTAGTGGAAGTTTTAAACTGTTACATTTATAATGTTGCCCTTCTGAAACAAATTGGTTTTCCACTGATCTTCTGCACCGTGTACAGCTCTGGCCAAAAGGGCTGCATCACCTAAAGTTAGGATTGAGACATTAATTAATTAAACAAATATATCATCAAATAAACTACAAAATGATATTGCAAGTCTACTGGAAACTATAACAGTAGTAGTAGACCCCGTTAATCCATGCAGATTGGGACCGATTTGAGCCCGAATTAGTGAAAAGCAATGATTACCCAAAATTGAGTTTACTGTTTGGAAATCCCTGAGCTATTAATTGAAAACTTGAAAAACGCAACAATACAAATAAAGTATAATGTATAATGATGATTTCTGCACTAAAGCAGTTTGATAATGTACCGTATTAAACCACACAGATTATCGGGAGTCTACTGTACAGTATTTCATGTTAGATTTCGAAATGTCATTTTATTCAGTTTTAAGTATATGGAAAAACAACAAAGCAGTATGTAATTCAATTGTTAACATAACATTATTCAGCAAGTTTCATTTGTCTTTATGAATCAAAATGAGTTAATTCTATAGGGGCATGCTAAACTTTTGTCCAGAGCTGTTTTCTATCCTCATTATTCTAATGTATTCAATTGGCTCCCTGCTCCATCCTCTGCCAGCAATCGAAGCTTCAGCAGCAGATGGACATGCAGAAGACGCACATTTTCCGGCTGACCCAGGGGCTCCAGGATGCTCTTGACCAGACTGACCTCCTGAAGAACGAGCGCAGTGACCTGGAGTACCAGCTGGAGAACATTCAGGTAACCAGCTTAGCATGGGGGGCGGGGGGACTGGATAGCAGAGCACCAGAGCCTGCCAGCCTCCCAGAACGTTTCAAATGTGTATTCTTCATTCTCAAGCTTTAGGGGGGAAAGAAATGATAGGTGGTGAGATGTGTAAATGAAATAAGACACTCTTAAACGAGGTAAGACATTTTAACTCCTGCCCATTTCCCATGCAGTTTTGAGTTTGTTTTTTGAATTTTGTTAATTCATGGTTGGTCTGTGTTGACAGTGAGTTGTACATTGTGTGCTGTGCTTTACTGTGTAAGTAAAGGCTCTTCGCTGCTTTTAAATATCTGGTTTGCAAGAACTTAAGCAGCAAAGAACGCCAGCAATATAGCCAATTAGGGACATAACTGAGTGCCTGTCATTTTGGTATTGTTTGTGTTTTTATTGTCTGAGAAACTCGCTTGAATATTAACATCACCTACACTCACAGACGCAGCAAATTAGCCCTCCAGGAAATATGAATAGGCTATTAGGATAAAACACTTATAAATAATTTGAAATAGGAACACTGTAATTTAACAATCTTTGCTTTAGAAAATGAATCGCACTGATTCCTTGGCATGAGTTCAGCTATTGCCAGCGTTTGTAATGCAGGTGTCAAATCACTTGGTAATCTCATAGAGACATTATTCATTTTTTACCTGTTTTATAAGTTTTAAATGTAAGAGAGACCTTGTATTTTTTTGTAAATCCTGAATTCATTTTGGATTACAAAAGAAAAGCATTCTTTTTATTTTGCAATCTAACGTATTACCTGCCAATATTCTTCTTAAGAATGAATACTGTTTGTTAGTGGGTGTCCCACTTGATGTGTATTGGGTTTGAATTACTAAAGAGAAAAGCTGAGTTTCAGGCAAACATTTCAAGTCTTTGTCTTTGTCTTTGTCTGACGCAGCATTTTGCAGTGTGCTGTAGAACGTACTGTGTGTTGGATAACCCTACGTTGTGTGCTATTACATGTTTGTGTCACAATGTGCATGCGTTACTGTTTGTAGGCGGTGTACTCCCACGACAAAGTCAAACTGGAAGGGACTATATCTCAGCAGACAAAACTAATTGATTTCCTGCAGGCAAAGATGGACCAGCCAAGCAAGAAGAAAAAGGTGAGACCCATCACTATTTGCTTGGTTTCAACAGCGACTAAATTTTAAACTGAGAACAATAATAAATAAAGCCCCTGTTGTCTTGTGTGGAAATATTGATGAACAGATTACACATCCAGCCACACTGTAGTATAAGCTATGAATTTTATAATGCTTTATCTGTAAGTAATATCAATGTAACCAGATGCACATTTTAATGTATAAATATATTTTTTAAAATGACAAACCTCAAAAGGGTGTGTGACTCGTGCGCAGCGTTACACAGGCCATTCCCTTCTGTTATCAGGGAATCTTTGGCCGTCGGCGAGAGGAGCTGGGGATGCCCTCACAGAACAACGAGCTGAAGCTGGCCCTGGAGAAGGAGAGAGCTCGCTGCTCGGAGCTGGAGGAGGCACTGCAGAAAACACGCATTGAGCTGCGCTCTGTGAGAGAGGAAGGTAAAGAGAGACGCGCTGAACTGCACTCTGAGAGAGAGGAAGGTAAAGAGACACGCGCTGAACTGCGCTCTGAGAGAGGAAGGTAAAGAGACACGCGCTGAACTGCGCTCTGAGAGAGGAAGGTAAAGAGACACGCGCTGAACTGCGCTCTGAGAGAGGAAGGTAAAGAGACACGCGCTGAACTGCGCTCTGAGAGAGAGGAAGGTAAAGAGACACGCGCTGAACTGCGCTCTGAGAGAGGAAGGTAAAGAGACACGCGCTGAACTGCGCTCTGAGAGAGGAAGGTAAAGAGACACGCGCTGAACTGCGCTCTGAGAGAGGAAGGTAAAGAGACACGCGCTGAACTGCGCTCTGAGAGAGGAAGGTAAAGAGACACGCGCTGAACTGCGCTCTGAGAGAGGAAGGTAAAGAGACACGCACATTCATTGTATGCCAGAGAGGGGAAAAATGCTGTCTGAAAAATAACTTTCAAAGGCCAATCAGAATGAAACTAAAATATTATCACTTATCCATGCTATTACAGGTTGTTTAAGAAAGCATACTTTATTCTAATAGTAGCTGGGGGGGAGTTTAAGCCAAAGCATGGATACTTTCAGAGCTGTTCTTCATCCTGTTAGCAGCCCATGCCAAAGCCGTGGACCACGTGGCCCCCTCAACCCCAGCCACGGCCAGGCAGCAGATCATCATGTCTGCCATCGTCAAGTCCCCAGAGCACCAGCCCAATCCCATCAGCCTGCTGGCCCCACCTTCCAGTCACCGCAAGGAGTCCTCCACACCAGAGGGTGAGTGAGGATCTCTCCTGAAAACAGAACCCCGCACCAGCCTTCCTTCGCTTCAGAACCCTTTCCTACTAGCCCGCTTGAATGGACTTCTGTAACTTCAAGAACAGAAGCTACTTTTGGTCCTTTCAGTTTGTAACCTTTCTTAATGTCTCTGAAGGTAGCAGTCTTGCCCTCCGTGTTGGTCCGCTGCTATTGGAGTCCTCCGATACTTGCTCATGTGCTGGACGCTGTGTCCCGTTCAGAAGAAATATCAAGTTTGTGTCTCAGAAGTCCCAGTTTCAGTGAGGCAGGGTGGCGTAGTCTGCATTTCTTAATTGGAGTTCTCCCTGCAAAGGGACTCTTGTCTGTCTCTTAAGAGCGGACCAACATGGTAAAAAAGGACAGCTGCCCTTCAGAGACATCTGAAAAGGAAATAAATGTCACAAGCAGTACGTTTTACTGAAGTATACGGGGAGCAGTGGAAATGCTGCTGAAGCTGATCAAGTGGCTGCACCTTGCAATTGTCCACAGTCCTGTCCATGGCATGCATGAAGCACTCTTTATTCCTGTATATGAATGTCTGTGGTGTGCTTTTAAGAATGTGTTTCAAGTGCAGTGCGCATGCTGCTTGATTCCCAGCACTGGTGCACCCGTCCCTACCCGAGCAGCGATGCCTGTTGTCTTTGGGAAATGTGCCTCAGAACTGTTTTTATCTGCTTTCTTTCAAACTCTACAGAGAGAAGGAGGGTCACGTTTGAAAGTAAGTCTATAGACCCTGATGGGAGGCGACTCTGTATTTATCAGTTAGTGAGAACAAATGGCTTTTAATAATGTTGTGTGTTCACTCTGTCTGTGTCTGTACATTTAGCTTTTGTCATGTATTTCATTGGAAAACGTCCTCCACAGCGCCACAAAATAAAGACTAACCAGTTCATTGGTTAATTACGCACTTTTCTAATTTCAAGGTAAGCTTTGAATGTAAGCTATATCAGTTGATGATAATGATTATCATTAATTCTATTATTAGTAGTAGTATCAGTATTGTTCTTTTTACTGATGGAAACACACATAAATATGATGCACAGTTAGTCCTGTATTGCACATGCTGTGCATGTAGCTCACTGGGACCTGCCGTACACTTCCACGATACTGAGACCTGATTGCCTGGGCTGTTGAAGGCTTTATCGTGTACAAGTCCTCCCCGCTGGTTATGTGATGAGACTGTGTTCTGCGGGCCGTGCATATCTTTTGCCAAGGATATCTCTATTACTGACCTACCCTCTTGCTATTATTATTATTATTATTATTATTATTATTATTATTACTGGCTTTGTGTAGAGTTCGGACGACGGCTGAAGGAGAGAATGCACCATAACATCCCTCATCGCTTCAATCTGGGTCTGAACATGCGGGCTACAAAGTGCGCCGTCTGCCTCGATACTGTCCACTTCGGTCGCCAGGCTGCTACATGTGTAGGTGGGTCGTTGTGCCGTATACTAACTGCTCAATAGCATCCAGCAGATACTGCGTGGGACAGTATGTGATGGCAGGCCACCCATACACATCACTGCCACATGCTGAACCATGTCATATCTCTTATTGCATTTAATACAAAACTCCAAAGCAGCTCAGCTGACTCTTAAGGATGTGGAAAGCTGATTTTATGCAATGGTCACCAGTTGGAATATGTTATCATACATCAGGGGGAAAATATAAGACTTACATCTCTATTGCATTCCACTACAAGCCAATCCAGGTTTTGCTGTGAGCCTTCATTGGAAGTTACCTGTGCAAAACATGCATGCTGTGTCTAATTAAAATAAGCTCACACTAAAAGCTGGAGTGGCACAAACTGCTTTGCATGGGAGTCTTAAATTACACAGCAGATACTGCATGATTAATGGTCAATTCATAACTGATGGCATGCTCATTAACTCGAGAGGCTGATTTTATTGTTATCAGCCACACTTGGTTCAGATTGGTTATAAACATCAAGTGGGCTGCTCTGCTTCTTAAGGTACCTCGCCTTTTGAAGGACTTCTATCTATTGGCGCTATTTTGAATATTTGTTATTTATGAATTAGCTGTAAAACTTGTACCATATTAATAATGTATAAAGTATAATTCATACCATATTAAAGGAAAACAATCTCTGAGTAAAATAAACTTGCTATCAACCTATCTTTACAGTAGAAATAGTGTCATTTCTGCATCTTTTCTTTGCGTGATATCTTTTTGATAGTTCTTGCTAAATTATTTTATACTTACATGGCAATTTTCAATGGCCGTTTGTTTGAGTACTTGTCCCAGCACTTGCTATCTGCTGTGTGTTTCATTTCACGAGTGGTCTCTCTCTCCGTGCAGAATGCAATGCCATGTGCCATCCCAAATGCGCACCTTGCCTGCCAGCCACTTGCGGTCTGCCTGCTGAATACGCCTCCCACTTCACTGAAGCTTTCTGCCGGGACAAAATGAACTCCCCGGGGCTGCAGCTGAAGGACCCGGCCAGTCACGTGAGGCTGGAGGGCTGGATGAAGCTGCCGCGGTAAGTCCCCTCGCTCCCACTCTGCTTGAAATACTGGAGCAATGAACACAACAGCCTCCAGCGCCTGTGTGCAGGGTACGTGTCGACCTGCCTCAACTCATTTTGTATGATGGACTTCATGCTAGAATAGAAACAATAATGGGAATTAATGAAGTCGTCTGGCTTTATTCATGCTGCCTTTATGTCAACTGGATCAATGAACTCCTGCTGTTGCCTTTTTTATCCCCAAATTGACTAATTGAAATGTGGCAGTTGGGCTAAGTGAATACTGCGTTGATAAATAGGATAATATCAAAAATGATTTAAAAAATATTAGTGTCCCTGACCGCTATTATTATTATTATTATTATTATTATTATTATTAAGTGAGTTCAAGATGTCTTCATCATACTGATCTTTTACGGCACGCTCATTAAAACTCTGGTGCTTAAAGAGTATATGGGGTGAAGTACAATAACGTGTGTCTGTTTTATTCTGCTATAGCTCAGTGAATAGTTCAGCTTGTATCAAAGCACTGGCTTGTTTCTAGTCTCATTACTTTATTTCCCCTCGTGTATTCAGGAATGGGAAGCGTGGACAGCTGGACTGGGACAGGAAGTATGTCATCCTGGAGGGAACCAAAGTGATGATCTACGACGGTGAACCCAGGGAGGGTGAGTGATTTTGATTTTAGATTAATTTTTTCCTCTTGACTTTTTCCAGTAATTAACCTTCCCGCTCTGCTTTTAAGAAAAAAAAAACGTATAACATTATAACATGAGTTTGACAACATTAACCGCGCTTCATCTCTGTGTGTGTGTGTGTGTGTGTGTGTGTGGGGGGGGGGGGGGGGGGGGGGGGTGGGGGTGTGGGGGGGGGGGGGGGAGGGAGAGATTTCCATGGTGTTCGGTTATGCATGGTTTTCAAGAGCTGGTCCCACATCCGTGAAGGTACTTTTTATAAGAAAGCCACAGTATCAGCTCGGGATCCTGAGTCTATGTTGTCAAAACTCCCGTTTCTGTATTGTTTTTGATCCAGCCCTCTGTGGATGCCAGTGTTCTTCTTCTGCTTGCTTAGCAAAACCAGGAGAAGTCAATTGGGCTGTTCCACTAGAAAGGTACTGTATGGGGTTTGTATTTCAGACGTTGGTGAAATCAGACCTGTTCATTTCAAACCCTGTGCACGAGCGGCAGTGTCTCCTGGTTCATTTAAAGAACATCACAAAACTGCTTTGCTGTTTAAAACTGGCCTCCTCATCTCTAAGATTTGACCTAGGGTTGGGCAAAGGGCTCTTGTTCTGCATTCCCTTCGTGGTGCGGTTGGAGTCTTGATTAGCAGGTTAAGAAACCAGGTAAATGCACGAGGGGATAAGGTGCATTCGCTCCGTAATGTGATCATTTCAAACTTACACTGGAGTGGAGTTCTAGTCTCGGAGTTGATTGATCACATGATTTAGCAAAGGCAGCGCGTTCCCTTGTGAGTCAGCAAGGTTCCTGCCCCTCAATAACGAATGGTAAAGATGACTCTTTTTGCCCAGTCCTGTTTGAGCTGGTAGGGAGGTTGGGAGCCCTTCTGTTGATGCTGTTCAATTAAATGTCTTGGCAGAGGGGTTGAGGCCAGTGGAAGAGTTTGAGCTGTGCCTCCCAGATGGTGATGTGACTGTGCATGGAGCTGTGGGAGCATCTGAGTTGCCAAACACTGCCAAGACAGGTAAGAATTCCTCAGCATGCATGCGTGTGTGTGCGCGCTTGTGTGCGTGCTCCATGGTCTTCTTACATTGGTGGATGAATATGATCAAGTGAGGTATTACTCATTTCGGTACCATAGAAAATAACAAACAAGTCATGGCTACAGAAAGTGAAACGTGGACTGAAAATGAAGTGCTTTGTGTCCTATATAAATATAGAGTCCTGTTTAAAGCTCAGTTTTAATGCTACAGTAGAGAGAGATGTATGGAAGACCAGCATTCAGCGTTGTTCGGAGTGCGTGCGTGTGCTTGTGAGTGTGTGTTAGTGTGCTGTAGCCTATCCTGCTTGTTCTTACTTCACTTGTCCTCTTTTCTCAGATATTCCCTACATCCTGAAGCTGGAGTCCCATCCCCACACCACATGCTGGCCCGGGCGCTCCCTATATTTCCTGGCTCCCAGCTTCCCGGACAAGCAGCGCTGGGTAGCTGTGTTGGAGTCCATGGTGTCCGGAGGTCGCACCAAGCGGGAGAAGGCTGAGGCTGATGCTGTAAGTAAAGGGAAACACGATCACTGTGCTGGCCTTAGAAAAGGTGTGGCCATCTCTTTAGGGTTGCCATGGATTTTTGTGTCAAGGAATTGGGAGGTAGAGAAAAATGTAATACTCTTTTAAAAGCAAAAAATTCTAAAAGTAAACAAATGCTTTAAATGTATACAAAATACATGCTTATCAAAATAGCATACTATAATTTTGTCTCCCCATTACATACAATTACTGTGCATGATTTCTTGATATTAATTGGGGGCCCCCCCTCCCCTGTGTCACTGTATGATAGGCTGATGTTTTCCAAAGAGAGAGGCCTCTTTCCCCATTGGCCCAGGTAAAGAGCTGCTCTGTGCTGCCTTCTGCTTTCCGGAGGCTCTGCCGGGTCACCAAAGCTGTGCCCTGCCTGCTCTCGGAATGGCTTTGTGTTTTAAACATGTTTGTGTGAAATTGCTTAAATGTTGCACCCATTGCTGACGCACGTACAAGAAAAGACACAGTGGGCCGTGGGCATAGGTGGAGAAAGACGGGCCAGTGTAAAACTGTACTACATTCCTCTGAACACATGAAACGCTTGGGTTAGGGTCAGGTTCTTTCAATCTTCAGCTCAGTGTTTGGAATTCTCTCAGCTGATCCGTCTTTCTGCACCTCTGTCGGGCTGTGGATTGGATACTAATGTCCTTCATGTTTGCTTCACCACTGCTTGTATGGTATCAGTCTCATCCTGTACATCCTGCATCCATTTCTCTTGTGTCTGTGTGACATCGAGTCTTCCACACATCTGTAGAACTATTCCCCACAGAAGACCGTGTCTCCCAGGGTGGAATAAAACTGTGTTGCTTTCAGTATTCAGCTAAATCGGAAGAAAATGGATGAGTCTGGTCTTTTAAATTTAAATTAAAATGTATCTATCTACTGCAAGGCTGGCTTGTTCAGATGGAAAGTAATTGTCGCTAAGCTAGATAGAAACCTGCAGCTCAGCATAAATAATATCATGAGATGGCAGAATGTTATTTTAGAAAGAATTAGAGTGGATTTATAGCGTTCTAAATCAGCTCTCCACTTTCCAGAGCAACAGGGCAATAAAAGATCATCTAAATGAGGCTTTAGGCGGTCTTGGGGGTGTGGAGTGAAGAGGCTGCTCTGAACTTGCCTGTGTGTTCCTCCTTTCAGAAGCTGCTTGGAAACTCTCTGCTGAAGCTGGAGGGGGATGACCGCCTGGATATCAATTGCACTGTCCCTCTGACTGACCAGGTACACTTGAAACTCTGAACAAGGCTGTGAATACAACATTTCATTGTTTCTTCATCGCAATGGCTTTTATTTTGCAAGCCTCAGTTAGACGGTTCATTATCAGTGAGTCACGTTGAGTGTCACCTATATACAGTATATTAGTAGAACATGAGTGTTGTATTTGAAGGCTTCTTTCTTTTTGAATTGTAAAGTGTTCTCAATGCATCTGTTTAATTGATAATTACCTGTTGGATATTCGATGAGGAAACTGGCTGCAGCTTGCACTGCTGCTGCTGTTAATACCTGTCTGTGCGTTTGTCTCTGTCCGCAGCTCGTGCTGGTGGGCTCGGAGGAAGGGCTTTACGCCCTGAATGTTATAAAGAATTCCCTGACTCACATCCCAGGCCTGGGCTCAGTGTTCCAGATCCACATCCTGAAAGAGCTGGAGAAGCTCATCATGATCGTAGGTCAGTAAACGAGGACTAAACTGTGTCTGTGTGTGTGTGCAAGCGCATTTGTGTGTGCCTGTGTGTGAATCTGTGTGTGTGCAGCTGCTGTTGTTCATTTAAAAACCCTTCCCCCCTGTGAATAAATAAATATGCTATTAGTTTATTCATTTCTGAAAATCATTTTTTTAATTTACAATAAATCTGCATTCAATTACATGTATTTATTGATTATCTAAGTTGTTTGTTGTTAAGAACCCTCGGGTGGGTCGGGGCCCATCATAGTTGCATCCATAGTCGGATTCAGTGAGCTGCCACACTGCATTGCTGAGCAGCGCATGATTGCATGTGTTTGGAAGCATTTCTGTTTGAGTGTCATTGCCTGTTTTGCTCCCCCAGGAGACGAGCGGATGCTCTGTCTGATCGACATTAAGAAAGTGAAGCAGTCCCTGTCGCAGTCACACTTCCCTGCTCAGCCACAACTCTCCCCCTCTGCCTTTGAAACAGTCAAAGGCTGTCACCTCTTTGCTGCTGGCAAGGTAGGCCGTCTCCACTGGGATTGGACATTCAGGCTGTATCAAGCGCCATTTAAAACTTTATATTGCCATTCTAAGAATAATAACACCATCAATAACTATAAAACACTCAATACTGGAACATTGTGCAAGTACAAAAAGAAACAATAAATTCAGTAACAAGTTTTTTTCAGTTGAAGATATTCAGAAAGACTTAATTGTATTCACAAAGTGGTCTTATCCTATCTTTCCTGTACACTAGAGCAGTGTGCTGTTATGAGTGGAGTATTCTTTCCTAGACCCTGTATGCAGGGCTGCAGTGTTGAGTTACAGTTTCAGGTTCTTACTTTCATGTATTGGTGTATTCACTGCTGCTGCTCTAGGTTGAGAACGGACCCTGTATCTGTGCCGCAATGCCAAATAAAGTGACCATCCTGCGCTACAATGAGGGGCTCGGCAAGTTCTGCATCAGGAAGGTTAGTGTCCTCTGTTCTGGTGATCCAGCCTCTTTGCTTCCCCTTCAAGTTCTGCATCAGGAAGGTTAGTGTCCTCTGTTCTGGTGATCCAGCCTCTTTGCTTCCCCTTCAAGTTCTGCATCAGGAAGGTTAGTGTCCTCTGTTCTGGTGATCCAGCCTCATTGCTTTCCCTTCAAGTTCTGCATCAGGAAGGTTAGTGTCCTCTGTTCTGGTGATCCAGCCTCTTTGCTTCCCCTTCAAGTTCTGCATCAGGAAGGTTAGTGTCCTCTGTTCTGGTGATCCAGCCTCTTTGCTTCCCCTTCAAGTTCTGCATCAGGAAGGTTAGTGTCCTCTGTTCTGGTGATCCAGCCTCTTTGCTTCCCCTTCAAGTTCTGCATCAGGAAGGTTAGTGTCCTCTGTTCTGGTGATCCAGCCTCTTTGCTTCCCCTTCAAGTTCTGCATCAGGAAGGTTAGTGTCCTCTGTTCTGGTGATCCAGCCTCTTTGCTTCCCCTTCAAGTTCTGCATCAGGAAGGTTAGTGTCCTCTGTTCTGGAGATCCAGCCTCTTTGCTTTCCCTTCGATCCACTCTTGTGTGTTGCCTTCCTTCTTACAGGCTGGGTTTGCTCTGTGTTTTTTAAGATCGTTTGTTATTGAACGGGGTCTGGTTCTGGATTGGCACCTGTAGTTATTAAGAAGTGTTTTATTGTAGTTTTCCTTTAATAAGTGTTTAGTGTAGATTTTGTTTATTTCATGTGTTTTTTTTGGTATGTACTCCTGGCAGGTTGCGCTTGTGTATGAGATCTCGATATACCTTCATGCATAATAAAATTGAAGTAGATGTTATTACATCATAAGCACTAACCCATTCCCCCAGGATAATCCCGGTTGTGTAACACAGTGCGTGCCTTTGCTTTACATTGATGAGGGTGAATCACTGGATTCTTTAAGACCCAACTTAACTAAGGGTTGAGATCAATCAGCTCTTAAGAGAGTTCTTAAGAGAGCCAGGATTCCTTGGGCGTCAGCTACATTGAGGGTTAAAAAGGGCAATGCTGAATCCAAGCAAGCCTGTAGTCAATGGAATCCTGTTGTCACCCCTCAGGAGATAGAAACGTCCGAGCCGTGCAGCTGTATCCTTTTCACTGGTTACAGCATCATCATGGGAACCAACAAGTTCTATGAGATGGAGATGAAGCAGTACCTGCTGGAAGGTGAGCGGATTGGACTCGCAAGATCCTGCGCTCTGAGCTGCACAGCAGTCACAGGGCAATTCGGAACATGCTGTATTTTTATTCGTTGTGTCCAGTGAGGTTTTCTGAAGAGATGAAACTAAAAATGGATTTTAAATTCTTTTTTTTTAATACAGAAAGGATATGTGGTTTCTCATATGAATGAGTTTGCATAGAGACGGGCACCTCTTCTTTATTTTATTTTCTCATTGATATTTTTCAGTCCCTCTCTTGTAATTTAAGTGCTGATAATTTCTTAGTTTCGCGTAAAGCAATGCTTGTGTTGTTAAAAAGTGTAAACATCACTGTTGTTCTCTTGAGAAACAGTAACTCGTTCCTGGAAGATGATTTTGTTTTTGGACATTTTAAATGCCCTTTTAAACCCAGTTTGCATGAATGGTATATGATGTGGTTATATATGATATGATAAGCATGGCCATTGTCTTGTAGAATTCCTGGATAAGAATGACCCGAGTCTGGCTTCAGCCATCTTTGCAGCTTCCTCTCACAGCTTCCCCATCGCCATCATGCAAGTGAACAGCACCGGCCAGAAGGAGGAATATCTGCTCTGTTTCCATGGTAACAGACTCCTTTTACCGTGGGGGGGTCCGTTATAGTTTATATTCTAGATATCGCTTTGGAGATGACAGAAGCCTGTAGCATCCCTTCCGAAAACTCTCCCCTTCTCGCTCCTCTCTGTCTATCTGGATATATATATATATATATATATATATATATATACGCACACACACACACACACACACACACACACACACATATATATATATATATATATATATATCCGTAGTAATGGAACATATATATATATTATATAATGAAAATTTTTTAATGAAAATCTTAAATCACATGGTGATTTATAAAAGGTGAATAATAACGAATCTGTGTTAAGTATACCATAATCCATATATTGGCTTTTTAAAATTATTTATTAATTTTTAAACCACCTTCGGACACATTGTGTGCTGGCTAATCTTAACCGTGCCCTGAATTGAATCAACATGTATGGCACTGCCATGCTTTAGAAGCGCAGCAGGGCAGCCTTTTTCTGTAATCAGCAAAGTGCAGAAACAATAGCAAGCCCTGTTTCAATGGAAAGCTGAGTGTTTGAACCTCCCTGCAGAGTTCGGGGTGTTTGTGGATTCCTACGGCAGAAGAAGCCGCACTGATGACATCAAGTGGAGTCGCCTGCCTTTGGCATTCGGTTCGTTTGAGAATTTTCACTTATTTAATGAAAATGTTTTATAAACAACAAAAGCATGCATGTAATAGCATTGTGTATTTCCACAATGTAGCCCTGGACTTTAAATACGCATTGCAATACATAACAGAGAGAGAGAGCTTTGACTGGCTTTTTATTTATTTATTTATTTATATGTATAAAAATAATGAAAGGCTGCAGCATTGTCTTTTTTCTTTCTCTGTCTCAGCCTACAGGGACCCGTATCTGTTTGTGACTCATTTCAATTCTCTGGAGGTGATTGAGATTCAGGGCCGCACTGCTGTAGGGTAAGTGCTGCTTCCTTGTAAGGAGCTCCGGGTGCGGTGGAGCAGTGAAGTCGCCTCAGTGTGGAGTCCCAGTACAGCTGGATGAGCCCAGCCTGGTTTAGAACATTTCCATTGATGGAAAGTAAAACCTCAGATCAAAGTTCTACATACTCACATAAACAACTTAACTTCTCTGAGCTGAACGGAGCATTAAACAGAAAAACATAATCCGAATGTGCATCCTGAGTTTAAAATCAGGCCCTTTTAACAAAGCGTCCGGTTTCCTAATAAGTGATATGCTATCGGAATGGCTGTGATGGACAGCAGCAGGCTGCTCTTGTAAACTAGATGATTCGTCTCGATTTATCTTTTTTAATCCAGTTTTAAATGTGTGTTTTTTATTTTTATATACTGGTATATATTTTAAACTGCTCCCCAGTACCCCTGCCCACGCTCACCTGGAGATCCCTAACCCGCGGTACCTGGGCCCCGCCATCTCGGGAGGAGCCATCTACCTGGCCTCGTCCTATCAGAACAAGCTGAGGGTCATCTGCTGCAAGGGGAACCTGGTGAAGGAGAGCTCGGCCGAGCAGCAGAAAGGCGGGGCGTCCAGCCGCAGGTGAGAGCCAACACATCCAAGTCAATCTGATCAGACTGAGAGTGAGATTCTGCTGTACTGTACAGTGACTGAGCCGAGCGCTGCAGCCCGGGACCCAGCCTCCTGGAGAAAGATTCATATTGTTTTTTAGTTTTCCTGTTTTTGTAATTCCACTGGTTGACGGTGTGGACCTTTTTTTTTTTTTATTAATACAACACGCTCAAATTATTTAAAAAAATAAAGTTGCAGACATTTCTGACTTAAGAAACCCCTCCACTCTCCATTTCCAAATGTGTTTGTAACTCTCGGCTACATATTCATCTAGGATCTAGGGCATTCGACAGTCTAATACAATCATGTCATATTCTGTAAATAACTGCAGCAGCCCAAACAAAAGAGGTCCTCCGTCGTACAATGAGCACATATCCAAGCGGCTGGCGTCCGATCCGGCGCAGGAATGCCGGCCCCGGGAGCCCAGCACCCCGCACAGGTACCGGGAGGGACGCACGGAATTCCGCCGGGACAAATCCCCGGCACGGCCCCTGGACAGGGAGAAGTCCCCCGGCAGGATACTGGACAGTCGCAGGGAGAGGTCTCCTGGCAGGATGTTCGACGACAGGGGAAGACTCCAGACCGGCTCTGTAAGGACCCCTTTGACTCCAGTCAACAAGGTAGGGGCTGGCTTCCACACCGCCACGTCAGGTACACGGGGGTGGCTACAACGCTTTGCACTGCTTTAGATCTTCCCAGTCTGGGACCACGATACAACATCCCAGTTCTGTAATGTTAAACAACAAGGTTCCCAGCTAAATGAAATGAAAGGGTCAGGAAGTTCTTTGCACAGGCTTGCAATGAATTGGTTTGTGTCGGAGGTCTGCCCATGTAGAATGTGCTTCATGCAGTGGCGCTCTGGTTTTTGTTTGTTTTATTTTCTCTTGGGCTCCTTTCCCTTAATGTTATGGCCGGTGTTTCCGTGTCTCCCAATACAGGTGTGGGATCAGTCTTCGGTGTGAGCACACTGTCCACTGCAGACTGCTTCTGTTTGTCCTAAACACCCCCTCACTAAAAGAAGGAAGCTGTGATTCTCCCCCGGCCCATCCCGGAGCCGCAAGACCACGCTAATTACTGCACTTCATACACTTGAGGGTGCAGCAAATATTCCATGTATATCGCTTGGGAAAACCGTCCATTCAGAGCACAGCAATGTTTTTACTTTCAGCTCACCATACAGCAATCTTTGACAGCACACGGCGGCCCAGGAGTCACACTAAGCAAGTTCAAGCACACAAACTACTGTCTCCTAACAATTCATTAGTTCACACGCGTTTCCAGCCAATGAAGGGGGAATATCTGACGCACCCTTTTATAACTTGATCTACGATTCTGTAAATAGTTGATACACTTTTTTAGTCACAAAGGGAATACTGCGCTGGTACAGCCCAGTCTATTTTTTGTTATAGATTGTTTCTAATGTAATGTCCTGTAATGGTTTCCTGTTTAAAGAAATCTACTAAACTAAAAAAAGTGTTATTTTTTCTGTTGATTATTTATATCTGTCTCACCCTGTTGTGGTGGATTTTCTATTGATCTGCACAGCGGTTGGTTTTTTGTATGTTAAGAGACTGATCTTGTACTGGTGAATTGTACATCAGACCCTTGAATTGGTAAAAGCTACCAGGTTCTGTGTTATGAAATGAAGAAAGCTTTTATAATAATAATAATAATAATAATAATAATAATAAAGCTTTTGAGAGCATACAGAAGATGAACTGTGTATAGCAATTTTGGTTTTATAATCTATCTAGTGCAAGTGACTGTTTTTTTTTTTTGCTTTAATTGACAATGTGTTTAAACATGTTTGGGAAATAGTTTTAAATTCTAACTACGACCTACTTTTGAATTTCCTAAATGCCCTTTTGGTGGCTTGGCAGACTAATGGGTTGAAGTAAATGATCACTGTCGCTTGCTGCATTGCTTACAGTCTCAATCTGGTTTCATTTGTAATAAACTGTTGCTGCTGTAAATGCTTTCTGCGTGAGTTTCAAGCACCGAATTGATACTGTGCTTAAAAAAAAAACACATTTCAGATACTGTCGGTCTGTCAGAACACAAGTGTCTGAAAGTCTAAAAAGCACTACTGAGCATGCGATGCATTACCTATTTGAAATGCACACAGAATTTGACACCTTTGTTTAATCTATTACATTTTTTTTTGTGTTCCTGCTTTCACTATTTCTGCTTCTGTTGTATTCACTTGTACATGTGTGTGCTGAATTGGTACATTTTTATGTATAAAAGAATGGCATTGAACAGCAGCATTATCTTTCTGTATAGATTCTTTTTTTAATGTAACATAAAACTAAAATGAAGCAACACATGTCTGTTTTTCGTGCACATACACTTTGCACCCTCGTATCACACAGTACAGATGAATGCAATAGCTCTGGGGTGGGGGAGGGATGACTTGCAACTCAAATGATACACAACATACACAGAGTATCAACTTCATTTGAAATGCAATGGGGGAACAGTGACGTCAACAGAGGGCCCTGATTTACTGTACGCTTGCCCGAGTGAGTGTTCGTTTTCTATAATCGGTTTTATGTTTTAAAAATAAATTCTTCTTTACCCATAATATGTTAATCTTCTCTGCTGGCTTTGTATACAATGATATAGTCAAAACAAAATGATGTCGGTGTTGTGAACCCTTAGCAAATCAGAAAGTTAACTAACCACTCAAACAGTCGCTTCTCAAAGATAATAATGGGAATGGACAAGTCACATTGGTAATTTGAGCTGTGTTGAAGGCTGAAAAAGCAGGTTGCAAATACTAATGCCTGATATTATCCACATGCTTTGAATTATTTTTCAAGTAGCTGCAGTGCTCTGACGATGCCATTACCTGTCTAAACGCCTCAAAAGGTCAAATTGATTTTAGAAAGTAAAAAAAAATCCAAAAAAGCAATTTAAACAAAACCAATCAATTTAAAGTGCAATTTACTCACCTTTTAGTTATACATTTTAAACTTGCATTGTGCGTAGTGTTGAAAAACACTGACTAGAACAGGAACACATAATTAACAGGCATTTACAAAGATTTCTTTTTTTACTAAACTAATTGTACATGTATAATAACATATTTGGTTTATATAGTGCATTTTAATAAAACAGCTGCTGTAAAACTATCCTTCGCCATAAAAACAAATTACATTTAGGTGAAAAGTTATTCAGTCATCTAAACAAAGGAATTCTTAACCTTTTTTTCTTTCTTTTAAAAGAAAACAGTGATTAAATCAGTCAATATAGATATACTACAGCCAAGTCCATTTAAAGTTGGTCCTATTGGAGACTGTTTGCTTATTACACATCCTTAAGAAAATACAACAGGAACACTGGCCAAAACTACAATAATAATCTGATGTAAAAAAATACTAAATCAGCGAGCACACAGTACATGTCTAATCCACTCGAGCAAGCTGTTGAGCACCACAGGATACACAGAAAAGGGTTTTCAACTGACATCAGTCTTTTCCTCTCTGGACAGAAAGAGAACTGCTTGATGGAAAGAGTTTGAAAAGGATCCAGGCAAGTCTTCTTGACCTTGTCGGTATTTCAGAGATCTGGTGGCAAGTTTCACAGAGTAGCATCAGCTGCCTGCTTCAGTCAGACTTTGGGGTTTGGAAGATGAAAAAGAAAGCAGCAGCCAAACTGGAATGCAATACTGTTGGCTAAACACTGAAAGCAGAGCTTGATCCCTCTGTGTGTTTCCATCAAATCAGTCAAGGGGGCAGGACTTCCGGATTCATATAGGGTTAGGGTTAGGGTTAGGGTTAGGGTTAGACAGAAGCTTCCGGATTCATATAGGTTTGTATAGCAGAGTCGTTACGTACTTCTTCTTGTACCGATGAGTAGCACTGAGAACCATCACACCGTCCTAGATAAAAAAAAAAAAAAGAGAGGGATTGAAGCCATGCATGCACTTGCTTAGAATTCAATTCACAGCTTGAGTGCTACAGAGAGAGACGCGTAGGTGGAACAGCTCTGAAGGCTAAGACCGATTTTTCCTGTAGGATCAGCTGTCTGTTTCTAGCTCATTTAATGCATTACTATGCAGAGGTGGAAATAAGACTCCCATTACATAGCAGTTTGAGCCATTCCTGGTTTTATGATGAGTTTAATAATACACACCAAGGCTCATCAAGCCCGTTTTAAAACCTAGAATGCGTGAAACTGCTATGCAATTGGAGCCTGATTTCCATCCTTGCTATGCACTACACTGTGCCTTGCTTGGATATTCAGACAGAGTACGCACAGATAAGATTTAAAGATTTCACAGCTTACTGAATCAGGGTAATTCTACCTTTTTTTTCTACAAGCAGATTCTACTCTTTTCAAGCAGACTGAAGTTCTAGTTTTTTTGTGGATTACCTTGATGGAAAGGGCATACAGGTGATTTAGCATCACGTGGTTAGGTTCAGGCAGCAATGCAGGATCACACTGTTACAAAGGGGAAAAGAAAAGAGTATGCACTGAATACAAAGTTACCTGCAATACCATTGCCTGGACTTACTCTACACAAACTGCACAGCACTCACATTTTACTTTACACTAGAAGAAAGAAATCAGGGATGAGATTTGTTTTTCTGTAGCTTATTGCTAGTCTCAAATTCAGCTTTTATTATTCTCTGAAAATCTGCCTTTGATTCAGCTGAGTCCAGGTCCTGTGCATGCTGCTCCTGCTAGAACAGCAGACAGAGACTTGTGCAGAATATCTGTAAACCTCTCCCCAGTACAGCTGCTCCTTGCACTCATTCATTCTCAGCTCTGTACTCACAGAGATGCCTGTGTCCTTGTTGAGGATGACCTGCAGCAGGTGAGGAGGGAGGATGGGAGGAGCCTTGAAGCGCTCGTCTGGTTTGTTGATGTAGGCGTCCTGGAGGTACGGGCCGGGAGGAGAGCTCGACAATTCTGCGCAAAGCAGCAAACGGCAACTGAGATTTAGCACAGGCGCAAATCGAAGCAACCAGTCCATCAGTGCTGAGCATCACTAGCAAGCATCCCTTTGTAAAGCTGTGTTTGATGAGCCTCTCTTTGTAAAGCTGTGTTTGACGAGCCTCTCTTTGTTAAGCTGTGTTTGAAGTCTCTGACGGGCTGCGTCTGCAGTAAGCAGGTTCTGACTGGTATAGCCCCACCACTACCGCCACTCAAAGGTCCCCTGACACTGAAACTGCAGGACTATGTCTAACGTTTAGCACTTGCAAAACTGACTGCTTCATTTGGCAGATTTGTGCTGAAGCTTCCCTGCTCACTAGCTCTCTGCACCTCTTAGTTATTCACATGCATTAGAAACAAGGTAACAAAAGTGTGCTATTAATCACTCATTTCAGGATTTTATTTATTTGAAAATAAAAGGGGTAAGCCTCTTGCGAGGAAGCATCTTGTTTACCAGGGGTTTGCAGAAAGAAAAAAAGGGGATCTGCACTGTTGAATTACTACCCCTGTGTGGCCAAACATTAGAACTGCCTAGCTGTCCAATCACTGCTGAGCCTGCACTCTGAATTCTCACCCGACACATCAGAACACTTCTGGGAGTCGACCATCAGGGCGTCAAATACTTCGAAATCCGTCTTCTTCACCTGGATCACGTTGTTGACTGTTCCCAGCTTGTTGGTCACCACCGGCTTCACAATGTAAAAACCCACAGAACAAAACACAATCATGATGCCACTCCCACAAAGCACAGTGCCTTTCAGAGACAGCTCTGAAACACCACCTTACATTTAAAAAAAGAATGAAAACAGAACCTCTGCTGGGCTTTCCTGTCAAACACATCATTAGAATAATAATACATACCCATAATAAATACCCATTGCAAAATAAGCGATTCTGCTTTTAAAATGATTCCTCCCTGAGCTAGAAAAGATTTGATAATAGAATTATAAAACCTCTGCAGTAGCAGCAGGAGGATCCCGTAGTTATTTTGCTGACAGAGTGACATTCTAGCAGCTTGTAAGAGAGAAGGAAGCTTGTGTCCTTAGATAAGACACTGTGGAGAAGGCTTGCTGTCACAGTGCAAAGACAACTGAACCGTGTAGTAAACAGACATCAAACCAAGCATGACTGCGAGAGAGTAAAACTGCAGTTTCATTTTTAATTGAAAGATATATTTGGTGCAAACTCCTCTTTTAAACTGGAAGTGATACCCTTTGTCAGCTGGCACACTTAATTTCATTCTATTCAAACTACAGCACATCAATGTGGTCCATTCTCACCTCGGAGGGATCATGTGTCCACTGCCCATCTACATAGAACTTGTACTGGTGCTCTCCTTCTGGCAGGTCCAGGATAGCTACAAAGTTATTATGGCTGGCGAAGAGAGAAAAAAAAAAAAACCAAAAAACAGTTTATATGGCTGATCAGTAAAATGAATTTCAATTCAGTAACCATGCAAAAACAATAAGCATATCATCAATAAATACAAAATACTCAACAGTGGTGTGTTGTAAAGCTAAAATAATCTAAATTCAACGACTAACAACGCTGCAGACTCGCCAACCTTTTTCAGCTCGCTGTAGACCCAGGATTAGCTCGCTGTGCAACGGGAGTCTCATTTGGTAGAATTACCTCTTGGTGAGAGGGATTTTGTTGTTCCAGTTATTGAAAGACCCTGCTAGGAAAACATCCTTCCCGCCTCCAGTCCAGCGAAACACCGTGGGCCTGTCGTGAGTCGGGGCTTTGCCACTCACCTCCACGTCATGCTTCCAGGCGAGATACTCCTCCTTCTCTAATGGAGCCTGCCATTGAAACACAAAGCAGTCACTGTGCTGTGTGCGCTGGAGCGGATTACTGTGTACCGCTCCACGGAAATCAGCTGAGGGTCTTTGGCGTTGCCTGGGCTAGTTTACCATTCAGCGTGAAACAAGTGACGAAGCAGCTGCTTGGGTTTGTGATGATCATTGCTTCTCTTAAAACTGCAGAGCAGCGATCCACACAAACCCAAGCAGCCGTTTCTTCAGTTGTTTCACCAGGAAAGTAACTCAGCCCAGTCAACAACAGCAACCTTCACCAAGTGGTCACCTAAGAGGTTTGTAAACGCTACTCCTTTCCCTCAGAAGAGAGGTGTTGCGGTTCTGTGCTGACCTTCATCTCCTCTGCTTGGAAGATGTCCGCATCCTCTGGGCTGTCCATCAGTATCTTCGGCTGGTCCCCGTCTTTGGAGTACCCGCCCCTGCTGTCCCTCCGTTGGGACTTGTGGTCCCCCTGCCGCTCGCTGCTGGTGTTCCCCATCTTCCTCTCCTCGGGATGCACTAACCCTGACAAAACAAACCCCCTTCACGGGAGAGGGAAAACTAGCGGCAAAAGTTGTGCCTCACCCTACACAATTAACTCGCTTAGCTTCATAAAGTCCAGTGAGACCTGCTGAACAATGTTACGTTAACATATTGAAATGACGCACCGCTTTGTAGTTTTCCATATATTTACTAAACGTAAATCTCACAAAAATGTGACATTTCGAAATCTAACACGGAATACTGTACCACTATGATGGCTTCCGGTAGACACTTGTAATATAATTGTGTAGTTGCTTTGATTAAATGATGTTAAATAAAAGATCCAAATTACGTTCATATAGTTTTTCTTTTTTAAAAAATTATGTCTCAATCCTGTGTAAAATTCTAGGTGATGCAAAACTTTTGTCCATAGCTGTACGAATCGTTAATCCAATCCATGTCTCCACATAGACTTTACTTACATACACATAAACGCTGCTAATTTCAACTGCTCTGCTCTACTAGATGTATTTGCATTTGTAATCTCTCGTTTGTTGCAATGTTTTGAGTATGATTTCAATAATGTTTTTATCCCGCTTTCTATCAAGTTGCTAGGAACACTTGCAACAGCAATGCGCGCCCTTTACGGTTTTATTGCGCTGTGTTTCAACACCCGGAGTCAGTTAATTTTGTGTTTGTTTTTCACTGTTATTCGTGTAAAACGTTACCTTCTATTTTGTTGTTAAACTCCGGTTTGTAAACAACCTTCCGCAGCGCTTCAGCCCCTCCTCTTCGAAGTTAGTATTTCCTGTAAGGAAGCCTCAGTGGGACAATGCATCAGAGCCAGTTAACGCCTCCGGATTTCTTGTCGTGTAAAATTGCAGTGGTGTACTGGTGCCATCTACTGTGCGTTATGACTGTGCATTGTAACAGCAGTGTGGACAATGTGTCAGGCTTGTGCTCACGTACTGTACCTGTGTAGAGCACACATCACAGGTTAAAGCTAGGCAGGGCTAGTGATTAAGCACCCAAAGCTTTGGGTTTGTGTCTAATTTGGTCTCAGCCCCTCCCCCTGTGAGGAATGTCTTAAGGAGAGGCTCACAGCACACTTTAATAGTGCAGTTTTGACATGCCTCACTGATTAGGCTCCATGCACGTGGAGTGACGTGACCATCCACGGCCCGCTGGCACCTCATTGTAAGAGCCAATGACAGCGAGCTGTGGATGCATCAGTCGCGTTATTGAGCCTGTGCATTCCAACCCCCTGGTTTATTTTACATTGAGTGCTTTTCATGTCAAGCATTACTTACCAAACTTATTTATTCAGTCTTGTTACGCATATAAATACACCTTGGATCTCTCCAGGCCCGATTCAAAGACTCAAATCCGTGACAGGCCCAGGCCCTTAGAACCCCCCTTTGCATGACCTTGGATCTCACACACAAGACCACAAGAACCCCATTCTTTATGAGCACTGTGCTGTCCCAGTGACCCCTCTCTCCTCCCTCTGTGTGGTGAACGGGTAGTAAAGCACTGTGCTGTCCCAGTGACCCCTCTCTCCTCCCTCTGTGTGGAGAATGGGTAGTAAAGCACATTTAGGCAGGCTGAATGAGCACACAGCACGGCTCCCAACAACAAGAGATATCATAGATGCTGAGGGTCAGAATCCTAAACTATCTTTGAAAAGCTGGGATCTAAAACTGTAACCTCATGGAGTAATGGACAAACCAATAACCGTTTTAACCAATAACAGAGATGACTTAAATATGTGCTCCCTGTACCATGTGAGCCTCACTGTGTGTGGAAGGGATCCCTAGTCTCACAGTGCTCAACAAGAATGCCTCAAGTCATGCACCTGGCCAGTGGAACCCAGCTCAGTTCAGGAAGCCCAGCTGAATGATGCAGAATGTTTTTGATCACCTGACCAAGCCCAGCACAAACCAGCTCAGGGACTATGTGATCGCTATTTTTAGCGGCTGCAGTGATAAGATTACATATCGGAATACAGGAACCCTCTGAGTCGACAGAATGCAGCTGTCCAGGCCCGGGGGGGCTGATCTGATCCCGATCCAGGAGCTGAGCCTAGCGCTTCCCAGCCATGCATCTGTCCCTGCCTGTAACAGCATGAGAGAGGGGAGAGGCGCCCCCTCACACACCCACTTCGAGAACAACTTGTGCTCATCATCATTCATTACAGGTTGATTGAAGCAGGAGAGGAGTAACCATTGAGACGGGACCCTTCTTTACAAGGCCTGTCTTCATTCATCTGTTTCCACTGCGGAATAAAAATCTGTTTCTATTGCAGTTTGCAATGGGATTGCTCTCTTGTCTCTATTACAGTTTGCAATGGGATTGCTCTCTTGTCTCTATTGTAGTTTCCAGTGGGATTGCTCTCTTGTCTCTTGCAGTTTGCAATGAGATTGCTCTCTTGTCTCTATTACAGTTTGCAATGGGATTGCTCTCTTGTCTCTATTGCAGTTTGCAATGGGATTGCTCTCTTGTCTCTATTACAGTTTGCAATGGGATTGCTCCTCCTCCTCGGTTCTGTAATATGATCTAACTCCTTGGTTCTGTACTATGCTCTAACTCCCCAGTTCGGCAAAATGCTCTAATTAGCCCCAGCTGTGGATAGCTTGATCAAATCGAGCCATTTTTCATTTTAAAAGCACTTCCTCGGTAAACATATTATTACAATACTGACCCACCTCACAATGATCACAACACTGATTCTGTTCTATACCTGATTTCTCATGTGTGTATGATAAAAGTCTGGTTTGAGGGTCTGGTGTGAGTTTAAAAAAATTAAAAGAAAAGAAAGAATCCTGCCATTGCCGCCTTGTTCGTAGAAACTCTGTCTTCAGGTAAATCCTTTAAAAAATAAAACAAATAAAAAACAGAAATACAATCTCTTTGGAAGAAAGATGTCCTTCAGTAGGGAGATCCTCTGCCACTCAAATCTCGGAGGGGCGATTGTTCATGTTGCTTGCTGTGTCTAGGCATAAGAATGACTCGGGTCTCTCCAGACTTCCTCAGACTCCCTCTAGGAGGCGGCACAGCCGCTCGACAGGTAGAAAACAAGACAGAACGATGCTCTCACATGGGCCCCAGGGCTGGCTTCTGAACAAGCTGTGTGTCTGTCTGAGGACAGCCTCCAGCTTCCTAACTGAGCAGCTAGAAACAAACATGCAAAAAAAACAAAGATCAGAGAAGTCAGGTCCTGGGCATGAATTCAAATCAGGACACAGCTGATTGGCAACAAGCTTTGGGCATTTATTCAGCAGAATTTGATTACTTTATAGTACTTGGTCAGTGTTAACAAAAAAATAAATATACTGTACCACAACAGAGACCTGTAGTAAAGGTTGCAAAGACAATTTATAAATCTGTGAATTCTAAAACATATTACAATCGAATTAGAAAACCTAATATAGTTTAGATTATATTGAGGGTTTGCTCTATCCAGCCCGAGCGGTTCTTTATTATTATGGCATCTCTATCCTTACAGCTCCTTTTAAAAGAATACCAAACAGCAAAACAAACAGCAGCCCTGATTAATGCAACTGCTGAGTTTTGACATGCACATGTTTTACCAGGAAGAAGGAACCACAGTTTTAGTTATTTTGTATTTTTCAAAAGCTGTTAGAAGGATAGTGGTGCCCTGATTAAAATGTCATCTTATTTTGGGGTTGAGTTGCAGGCATACATGTGCTTAGCATGCAGCTGCCTGTACACAGCATGCACTGTAGTGGTGTGATGCAGAGTGTGGTGGTGCCCTCAGTACTTTTAGGATATTGGGTTTCAGTCAGAGGTATGATAGGTAAATAATTGCAATCACTGTATTATTTGGGTTAAATTCTCAGACCAATTTACTCCAGTTCATTATAAACACATTTTATTCAGAAATCAGAAAACTCACCCAACACAAAATACCAACCCAGAAGTAAAGAGTTAAGACTCAGATTCAGTGACTTGAATGAAGTATTGCGTTTTCTTAGAAGACTGGCTTTTTATTTCCTGGCATATCATTGGTTAGCACCCCAGGCAAGGGGGTTACATTAATATTCAATAGATGACCAGGAATTTAAAAAGTACCGGCATAAGTGCCTTTTCACCTGGACAGATATCCTTGAGTCACCTAACTTTGTGTCTGTCTTTGTTTCGTAATAGTTGTCCATTTTCTAAGCGCAATAAGACTGCTGCGTCGGGCCTCATTACCGCCCACCCCTTATTGTTTACTTATGAGTTATAGTCATTTAATGCTGGAGTGAACAGCTTTGAGACTCCAGCGCTATGAGTTCCCTTCACAAGCACAAAGACCAAGCGGAACAATGACACAGAGCTTGGAGAAAGGGGCTCCTCACCGTTGTGAAGTGAACCGTGCAATAGATGGCAGTGACTAGGAGTCCCATAATCACCGACGCGATGGCAACCCACTTGGCATTCCAACCCAGCCGTTCCGCACCCTCCCGGTCTCCTTGGTTATAACTGCTTATGGACTGGAGGAAAGAGAAGACAGTGTGCGTCAAACACAATGCATTTCACTCCTGCCTTGACTTTCAATAATATAGTTTCCCATATTTGTAAAGGGCACAGCCAGGAATGTTTGGAGGTCAGGGCTAGCTGTGGAGCCAGGCTTTGGTCATCGCTGTCATTTAGTTTAGTGGCGCGCATCTCCGGTTAGCGCACAGCCCGAAAGGTAAATCATGTAACCTGATCATCATGGACAGGGTTTATCTGACTCGCACACGTTTCAGGCGAGTTACAGTCCGATCTCCAGCGACGGAGTTTTTAAAAATCTGTTGTCCTGACCGGAACACACTGGTATACTCGGTGACCAAGTAAGCACAGAAGAATCGAGTTCTATTACCGTAAATCCAGCCCTCACCCGGACACTCAGACACTGCAGCCTCTCATATCGCACTTTTTAAATGGAAAGCAATCATAAAGTGATATTTTAGAGAAGTGCTATATAATCCAGCACCGGTTATACAAAGCGTGTTGTTTTGGCCTCGCCACTGATATATAGCACAGTGCATAGGCCTATTGGGTTAACGATCTCATTGATCCGAGAGGATTTGAGACGAAAATGAATTTGAGAAACACTAGGAGGGATTGCCCGAGCTGATGGCGCGTGTGATTATCATTCCAGGTCATGATTTTGGATGCAAGCCGCCACAGTCTAGGATTTCTTGCAATGCTTTGCATTGAGTTTGCACCACGCAGAGGCTGTATGTCACTGTCACCCCTGTGCTGCTCATGGAAATCGCTGTGTCCGGGTTGGACTGGGTGCAAGAGACGCGACCTCCTGCCATAGCACTGTCAACAGGGGTGTAGGGTCATGACGGGCATCCGGCAGCCGGGGCGGATATTGGCTTGTCGCCACTTTAGAGGCTCCTCTCGACAAAGTGTGTGCTGCATATGGCAGGTGCTTATGTATTTGTTAATCCAGCTCCTGTACTGCATTGTAAATAATCATGGAACCAACCACTCCTTCTACAGTCGATATCAGTGATCGCCTCATCCACATGCTCAGTGCATTTTAGCTGCATTGCTCTTGGCTGTTCT
This sequence comes from Polyodon spathula, assembly GCF_017654505.1. NCBI lineage: Eukaryota > Metazoa > Chordata > Actinopteri > Acipenseriformes > Polyodontidae > Polyodon > Polyodon spathula. The sequence continues at coordinate 28,454,749 of NC_054555.1, read as the reverse complement.
CATGCAGAACTGCCGCACAATAAGGAAGAGACAACTTCACTCAGCCCTTAGCAACAGCAGCGGAATCTAGTAGTGCAGTGCACGTGTATACTGCAACAGAGCTGGAATTAACACGGAGCTGAGACGTGAATAGAAAACAAGAAGGGGAGGCATCCGCGTCCGATTGAATTAGCAAGCATACATACAGGTGCACTACAGAGAGAGGTGGCGAGCGGCACTCGCTTACATCTATACTGATGGGATGGGTGGAGTGCAAATTTAGTTTAAATTGAAATGGAGCGTCTTTAACACAGCCCGCTCAATCGGGCGACTCCCTGGTCTATAGTTAGTATATTTAGAGATGGTGTGTTTGCGGCTCAGGGCGCACACACAGTATCTGTCTGTCTCGGCTGAGCGAGCTGAGTGTTATAGATCCTGCGTGTAACCCAGTCAGTTAAACAGCTGCTAAACTCATAAAGAGGTCAAGCGAAACACTTCTGAGATGAACTGGGGTATAAACAGAGCTCCCCAAAGGCGAAGATCACTCAGCATAATGGTCTGATTAAAGATCTCTGTAACCGATTTATAATAATAATAATAGTAATAATAATAACAACAACAACAATAACAATAATAATAATAATAATAATAATAATAATAATAATAATAATAATAATAATAATAATATAGAATAGCCTTATTTAATACATGTTTTCTTTATTTCTTTGCGTTCTTGCGTATTTAGTCAGTTTTTACGCTAGTGACGCTAGTGTAATGTTCCCTATTCTATCTGTTTGCTGAGGAGTTGTGTCATGCTGTATATTAATCGCCTCTCAATGCATCGCGTATCACGCACAGGAAGCATACAATTACTTTGCAGGATCCATAGCTGCCGACGCGCATAAACACGAACCCTATAGGCTAGAAATGTGCAGGAAAGTGCCGAATAATGTTTTGTGCGCAACAGATGGTTCTATCAAATAGAACCACGTGTTCCAATATAACCCAGATTAGGGGTTTTTAATTTAGATTAGGGGTTGCAAACTCTTTGGTCCCATAGCGATCATTATAAAGCCCCTGTTGTTCAATGTGTATTGCTGGAATGGTTTTTCATTATAAAGCCCCTGTTGTTCAATGTGTATTGCTGGAATGGTTTTTCATAGAACCCGAGCACAAGAAGAGCTTCAGAGTAACGCATAAGGAACCGCGTGGGTTTATGGAGACCGCCCGAGAGCAATTTAGTTCAAGCTATGCCACCTGCACAGTCTGATCGTTTTCTTAAAGTTTTACTTTCAGCTAACATGTGTTGTGCTAATTTAATCCATTATTATTATTATTATTATTATTATTATTATTATTATTATTATTGTAAAAATTCGTATAGAAAAACTGTTCTTACAAAACTAGCTTGTATGACAAAAAATTCCCGTCCCATGTTGCAATGTAATAGACACGGCCTATGCAAGTCCTTGGGTCTTAAGTTAGCCATACTTACCATTACAGAGAAAATCAACGCCACTATGTTGACGGGGTAGGCTGGACAGAAGCATGTAAAGATGGTGAGAAGCAGGTAGTTGTTTGGCGGAGGCGCTTGTTGCGCTTCGTCCCTGGTGTCAGTCTCCGGACTGTTGTCCGAGGCGCTCTTTAAGTCTGAATTCAGGACAACAGGGACAGCGAGCTACACAGGAAAGCTGCTTCAGGGAAAAAGGAACAAAATAAAGTAAGAATAACTGTCCCAGCCCCAGTCCCAGTTCCAGACCCAGACCCAGAGTTCGTCTCTCAGCTGCTGTCGGTGCGAAGCGCAGCTCAGAAAGATGACCGCTGATCTAATCAGTGTTGAGGGATCTAGGCGCGTCTGAAGGGTCGCAGTGACACGGATAGGTCCAGACGCAACACGTCCAGCTCAGGCGCGGTAATGAAGAGGAACACGTTGCCTTTCAAGCGTGTTTATTACAGCCCGCCTGTATCTGTACTGTATGCACCGTTAAACACATATTTAAAGATTAAACATTTAATCAGCTAGGCTAATACAATAGAAGTTATAAAGTAAAAATAACACTGCTTCTTCTGCGGATTATCACTCATTTAGAATGCATTGCACTTGGTTTTGTCTCATCGGATCAAAGGGTAATATCTCACAGACAGAGATCCCGGGCTCTTGTTGAAAATCAAATTAGGACACCTTCATTTTGAACTTGGTTAAGTGTTAACTCTGATCAGAGAGAAATACCCCCGGCCGAACTTCACCTAAACAGCAGCATCAGTGTGGAAAGGTATCTTCATGTGAGAAAGACGCTAATCACAGAGAGTGGACCTATCACGACACCACCCCCCCACCCCCCCTACCACCACCTTCCACCCTTTTCAGTTTATTATTATCTTGCAAAAGAAATATGCTACATAATTGTGAATGTAGAGAATGAATGCAACACGTCTGCTTTCTGTGCAGGTGTGTTGGAATAATGTTTCAGAATAACTGAATTTACTTTGCAATTAGGTATCTTTTATTTTTTCTAGGTTTACCTGCTGTGTCCTCAACATGAGATCAGTACATAAAACTCACTGAGATGTATATCTTTGCAAGAGCATTTCTTGTACACGTCAGTGTCCGTGAAAACCTGACCACTAAGCGTCAGATCGGCTGCTGAGTGTTTACATGACATTAGAGAATGCATTCTTTCCTGAGAATCGTGGTGTACGCTTATTTGATTTCACCTCCAGGTAAACGATACTTATTGACATTTTATATTCCTAATAAAAGCATGAAGTTTAAAGAAAACAAAAAAATATATAATTATTATTATTTATGTATGAATCTCTTGCAGGCCACGCTTTCACCCTCGTTCACCAGACCCCGCGATCAGTCACTGCTCAGCCCGGCGAAAGTGTGGATTTGACATGCTCCTTCAATGGAACCGGTCAGGAGACTACGCAAGTTAGATGGTTCAGATATGCAACTAATAAGACCTCGCTTCAAATCAACATATCTTTTAGTCACAAAGTGATTTTACAATTTATTAACCGCGCAGCTGTCACGGAAAACAATTCTACGAGCACATTATCCCTTGATGCCCTCCTCCCGGAGGACAGTGGAGTTTATGTCTGTGAGGTACAGAGGTGGATCCCGGCACCCTGGTTAATGTTGCAGGTGAGAATCGCTTATTGAGAAAACACTTGCCCCCAGCTTTATTCGTGCATCCCTTGCGGGTCAAATAATTCACATAATAATAATGTTGCAGGTGAGGATACGGGTGTTATTATAACAGCAACTCACACTATAGCACTTTGTGTTTCTCTTATCAGAATAAATACTCGGGTAATCATGATTATTTCATTAGTATTCGTATTCCAAAGCACTAAACTATCAACAAAAAAAATAAAAAACAAATTTATCTATCTATCTATCTATCTATATATTTATCTGGATACATGTGTTCGTGAATCACAGTTTATTGTTGAATATTTTCAAAGTTATTCAAAATAACTATTGCGACGCTAACGTTTCGCTTTAACTCTTTCACGGTCAAGAAAAAACCGCAGAGGGATTCTTCGCACCAGCTATCCAATGGGAATGCTGTAGCTTAGTGCGAGTCAGAGTTGATTTTGAAGTTTTATTAATGATCAATGAAAATTAAATAAAAGCACAAACTCCTCAGATTAACACTTTGTTTATTAATTAAATCTCTGTACATCAAAACATACAGAGACTACCGAGTTAAAACAGTGTACAAACCCAACACTCCCCTCTGGAAAAGGTATGCGTCTATCAATACAAAAACAAAGAGGAAAGAACCAAAACGTCGCTTAACACAAACGCCCAGCCAATCAACAGTCAGTCAAGTTCACGTTCAGATTTGTTTTTCTAAAAATGTACATTGTGTTTAAAAGCCTGCTTCTAGGGTTATTGCATATGCGCCACAGCTCCTTTCCGCTCCCTATAGCTGCATGCAAACGGGCTCCGAAAGGCACTTTGCACCGCTACTGCAGCCTTGCCCGCTGACTGGTTCAGATCTCAACCCCAGTGAGACCCCGTACCCTGCAAGAGACCCTTTCTCCAGGCCACTTATATACATTGATCTTCTGAGACACGTAAACGCATGAACCCTGGCAGTCCTGAATTCGTTTTGTGGAGCTGAAGAAAGTGAAGCCACACAATCCACACTTCTTTACCAAGTGTACATGAGAGCAGGACGCTGGACACTTTAAAAAAAAAAAAAAAAAAAAATTACATATATTTTGGTAAATGGGATTTATGGGTCCGGTCAGTACTTGCAGAGACACCGAAAGGGTTAACTGGGTCTATAATTACAGGGGGTCCAGATATTCCACATTCCCGGATTATGCCGCATGTTGAAAACAGCCCTTTATTGGAGTTCTCTTGCCCAGTTTTAAAGTCACGTTCCAACCTGACGCAAAATGTCGTTTAATAGCAACAGGAAAATACAAAAAACAGATGCAATCAATAACAAAATGAAAGAAGACTGCCTTACCACCATTACAGCAGTTAAAAACACAAGAGCATCAAAGCAAGACGGTAGGAGTCGCCCTCTACCCATACAACGCATACACTTGGACCCCAGGCTTCTCGGTTTGCATTCACATGAACTTTGATAAGAGTTTATATGCATGGATGGAAATAAGACCTCTACTGCGAGCAGTTTCACCCATTCCAGCTTTCACCATGGGCTTGATTCGAGGTAGGTCTTATTATGAAACTCTTAGTAAAACCAGGAATTGATCAAACTGCTCTGCAATGGGAGTCTGGCTTCAGGTTATGAGGGTCAATGCACTGTGCTGAAGGCTACCCGAGACACTGTGTGTTCAATTCTGCTGAATTGCTTTCTAATGGGAATGCTGTTTCCAGGGTCTAAACAAACGGACCAATCAGACTTCCTGCCACTGCAAAACAATCTGTTACTTACTATTTACAGATTTTCAGAAACATGAGAGCTGTGTTCAGTCAGTTTCAATCAGGCTGATCAATGGAATTGGATTGGTCAGACCATCCTATTGATACAGATCCATTGTTCTTTGCCCCGCTATATAAACCCTCTGAGGCTCATGATGTGGGAACCTGCCTGTACTTGAAATTACCAAGTAAGATTACAAGCTGGAGCTAAACTACATTACTTGTTAAAATAGATCTTGGCTTCCCCAAGAGTAATCCATTAGGGATTTCTGTACAAGCCAGGTCAATGGTGGTCACATTTATTAGACTGCGTCTTTCTCCGGAGAGATGAGACACCCCCTCCGTATCAAGCACACACTACTTACACCTCAATCAGCAGAGTGCTTTCAGTGCTAGCCAGCATAATAATACATTTATATAGGCATTTTCATTCTGCTTGCATTTGTGTCGAATCCCTGTCCAAAGAAGAGAGCAGAAAACGATTCCTGCCTCCAGAAAGTGAATCCCTGCCCAATCGACACAGAGTTTAAACGAGAGACCCATTCTGGTCACGCAGCCTTCAACAGCCAGGACCAAAAACTCAAGTACATGTAATATTTTAAAACAAATACAAAACAAATTTGTATTATTTTACTTTCTCCAATACATAAAAAGTATTTGACAACCGTGTCTTTTTAAATTCGGCTAAAACTTCCACTAAACTCTTGCTGAGCGGGTGTGGTCCAGTAGACCTGATTCACCCGACAGTGCTGGCAGCACAGAAACACAATTCTGAATACGCCTGTATTAAACAACAAAGAACAAAAGCACATCTGTATTGTTCCTACAATACAGATGATTGTACTTTACACACTACTGTGCTTGAAAGGATTCCTAGAAAAGGGTTACGAGGGTCTTCCGAAGCACTCTGCAAGCTTCTGCTCGTTATCCTGGAATACAAACCCTATATACATGCCATGGGGAGGTAAAGGACACTCAGTCTGGCTAGGTCTCTTGGAGTTCCCCGGCAATGCCAGCGTCCGAGGTCAGCGTGATGAACCATTGCAGGTCTGCCATGCATTATCTACCAAACTGCTGCTGCAGTGCAAACCTGGCTCCGTTCAGAAACCGCCCAGGAAGCACCTCCCTGCCTACTCCTGCTCTACAGCGTGACTCGTAAACAGGAGCCCCTCTGCACAGCACTGGGGCAACTTCTGCCAAGGGTCCTGAACTGTGGAGAGGTGCGGTGCCAAGGAGCGCGACAGCAACTAGAGAAGAAACCTCAACTCAAAAATAAATACAATTAAATACAATGCCTTCAACCCCTCCCGATCTGGTGTAAGAGTGCGGACGGACACACGCACGCGCACAAACACACACACATGCACGCACGGGGCGCACTGCCAGGGTCAGACTGAGGATGAGGAGCAGAAGAAAATATCAGCTGACACTGGCAAAATAAAAACTAACAGATCATTACATTTCTCATTACAGCACAGTACATGTAACCTTATATATGACATGAGAAAATATTTGAGATATTTGGTTTTAATATATATAAATATAAAACCAAGTTGCCCCTTGACTCCAGTTCTGCATGGACCTCTCCTCTCAAATCGCTGGGAATCACCCGCAGGATCAGCACAGCTAAATGGTGGCGGTGGTACCGATGCCCCCTCTCAGTTTAGCTCAGTGAAACTGAGGTGTGGGGGCAGTCTCGGGGAGTCACTTCCCCCCCATGTTCATCCCGCTGTGCCCAGCCTCGGGATCAGTCAGCGAGGATGCAAAAGCGGACTGGACAATCTGGAAGCCGAAAGACTCAAGGAGGGACATGTTCTGTTGCGGGGAGAAGGGGGCCAGTTCCCCCAGCGCTTGCATGCCCTTCTGGGGGCAGTGAGCCCTCTGCACGTGCTTGTTCAGGTGGGACCTGGAGCGGAAACTGCTGCCGCAGTCCGGGCAGGTGTGCTTTTTTTCCATCTCGTTCTTCGACTTGCTGTCACCCCTGGCCTCGCCCCCTCCTCCCGCCTCGCACTGGAACGAGACACTCTCTTCCTCCACCTTGTGGTGAGACTTGAGATCGCTCCCGTCAGACAGCTCCCCGAAGGAGTTGTCTGAGCTGTCCTGTGGGTCTTGGTGGGGGCATTTCTGCAGGTCCTCTTGTCCGTCTGCAGGAAAACATTTTTATAAAAATAAATAAATAAATAAATAAACAAATAATAGAAAGGTATAATTTTTTTTTTTTTTTTTTTTTTTTTTTTTTTTTTTAAATGTGCGTCCGGTCTTGTGGCAATTTTTTTAGAGGTCATCTTGATCTAAGTCAGTTAGTCAGGTGATCCCTGGACCGATATCATCTAGAGGGACACTGTGCGCAGACGTATAAGTAGGTCTGTGTTTGACATGGTAGATCCTGTCTGCACGTGGAAATTTATAAAAATTTTTATCCCGCCACAGACAGGAGACCCCCCCCCGGGGGGGGGGGGGGAGTTCCACACACAGCTCTCCCTTCACAGTAATGCCCTGAGAGCTGCTGCTGAACCACACAGCCAACAAGAGAGAAAGCAGCTTCAACCATCCTCTCTGGAGCAGAGCCCTTTCCATCAGGCTTTCTATTATAGCAAAGGGGAGGAACAAAATCACTGCACAGTAACTAACTGACTTGCCATGACCCTGGCAAACCAAGCTCAAGATCCAGTGAAACCACAGGGAGCACAACCCTAATTTACAGCACAAACACTACCGAGTCTCTGCAGCACAAGTGCGTGAACCAGTGCCCAGGTTTGGGCTGCCTCACCCCAGGGCTCGAGAGGCCCATCTCAGGTACTGACCTGCGTGACGCCCAGGCAGGCCGGCCGCCCGGCATTCCCAAAAATACTGAGCGCCAGGTTTCCCCAGCAACACCTCGGGCTGGAAGCCAATGGGAGGAGGGCAGAAGGGCAGCGTGGGCGGGGCCGCGGCAGGCAGCCCTCGGAAACGCACCTCTGCTTCAGGGAAACTGACCAGCAGCCTCTGACTGGCACAAAAGTCTATAAAAGAGCAGGAGAAAAAAGTGCCCAAAAACAAACAAACAAAAAAAATCATTTCAAAAATAACCTTCACACCAGTCTAAAAAAAAAAAAAAAAAAAAAAAAAAAAAAGGTTTGAAACTTTTCCCGACTATATTAGTTGCCAAGTCAGCATGCTATTTGGATTGTCACTGCCTGGCCTTATTTATTTATTTGAATCTTTCTTTTTTTTTTTGCTTGTTTGTTTGTATCTTCACTGATGTAAAGTTCATGTTTGAAATGGTGTTCTGGTCACTTCTCCTTTCTCAGACTTTCGCCCCTCTGGAGTGACGGACTGGCAGAGGAATCAGCCTGGTTTTAAGGAACGAGGAAGTCAAAGACCACTGGGATTGTGCCCCTGCGCCTCCACCTCTACAGGGGTACCCTCCCTCACTGGCATGCCCCCCAGTGTCGCCCACCTGCCACAATTCAGCCAATCAGAGCTTCAACGCCCTGTCAGACCCCTGTCTCTAACCATACCCCTGTTAAAAACGGCCAGCCAAGCTAACTCAGGGCTTCCTGAACCAACTGCAGCAACTCCAGCCACCAAACGGTTGACTCAGTTTTCCACAGACCAGATCATATCGGCATTTCTAGCACCTGCCGCTGTTCTATAAGCAGTCACCCACTGGAACACAAACAAACAAACGCTTCAGGAAAGCCTGAATCAAAACAAGAGGCTCTCACTCACACACTCCCCTCTCCCCAACACTCACAAATCAAACCGTGTGGTTTACAAAACAAACAAACAAACAAACAACAATGTAACCCTCTAAATCTGAAAGGCAGCAAATCAAATAGAAGTCTGCCCAGTCAGAGAATCTCACACATCGAGTTTATAAAACCCGCTGCATCCTACTTCTTTGGAATGGTGCACCTACCCTGGACTCTGCACACAGAAGGCAGGCACCAGCTGAATGGGCAGAGCTGCCCAGGCTGGTAACATGCAGAGCTGGGTGCAAACTCTAGGGGGCAGTCTGCAGCTTGAGCAATCTGCTCAGTACTTCTAGGCATGCCAGGACCTTCTCTTATTGTACTATTTATTAATCCTATGCACAGGGACAGGCATAAAGAAGCGTGCCAGATGAAGTGGTTGTTAAGCTCTGAATTACTGAAAGGAGAGACACAGTGACACCTAGTGGCCAGACGAGAGTAAGTTTGTGTTTTTTTAGGCAATGGGGTTATGACCTCCTTCATTATAATGGTGTTCAAAAATTAACCCACCACCACCCAAACCCCGGAAACCAAAAGCTGCTGCTCTGAATGGCAATAATATTCGAAAAAGATCCATAAAAAACTACAGCAGTACTACAATGACAATACAGCTGCACATGCATTGCTAAAGCGCATGCATAGTGTCTGGGAGCGATGGAGAAGAAAGCAATACACTGAAACAAAGCCATGCAGGTCACTGGTCCAGTCACATGACTGCAGAGCTGCTGCTGCCGCCATGCACACACAGTGTACCATACAGAACCGTTTACCTGGGGGTGAAAAGCACATGTTTGCAAACGCTTCTGCAGCCTCCCACTACTGTTCTTACAGTCCAACATCGACAGCACAAAGAACGCACGTGTCACTAAAACACACACGTCACTCGTCTTAAACTCTATGCGGCGGTGTTTTTAAAAAGACAGTTTCAGGCTCGGATTTGCAATCTGTCCCAGGTCATTTCATCAGGAATCCTTCTGCTTTTAAGAAGCTTAAAAAGGCGCAGTACGAATGCTCGGAGTACTCCCAATTAAAGATAACTCGTTAAAAACTCGTTAGCCGCACGGACTGGTCATCAGGTTTAGAAGCAGGGACGATCCCTGCTTTCAAAACCCCAGGTAACCCCATTTTCACTGAATCGCATTAGACTGTTTTTAGACACAAGGTCTGGTAGAATTTGGAACCATAGCAGAGATGGCAACTTACAGTAATTCCAATCAGATTTCCGTTTCTCCGATCCCTAAATGACATCTCTGGGGCTCCCACTCTGCACGTCACAGTGTCCACGGGACACACTACCTCTGTCAGCCAGAGGGAAACAGCCTCCCTCCCCATCCCTCAATGCACAGCATGTACATTAAAGTCTCAAATGTTTTTCTTTTCTTTAAATCAAATGAAAATGAAGCGAACCAAATTCTTTTTTTTTTTTTGACCAGTAAATCAACTGATCACTTTCTCGCGTCCGGTTTTGCCAGCGTGTATTTTCAACGACGGACGCTACATAAGGTTTTCTGTTTTGTCTTTCAAATCAGAAGTGGGCTGTTGCAATGCTTTACAGAAGCAGCAGTGATCAATGCACATGGAGCAGAAGCACAGCGTGGATATCACAGCGCGGATATCTTGCCTTCGACAGCACAAGTCCTGCCCGTGTGGAAGCCCGCGCCCCCGTTCTGGGGCTGATCCCTCTGCTCAGTAAAGGGGGGGCTGTCGGGGAGGGCGGCCCCGTGGTGGCTTTTTACATGGACCTTTAGGTAGGAAGCAGTGGAGAAACCTAGACGAGAAACCAGGAGATAAACACAGAAACCTTAGCGCTGGAACACAGGCACAGATAGACAGAGACCCACAGATAGAGGGGAGTCAGGAACTAACCAGACAAGTTGAAATTTACACTGGAAGCCCTCAGAGTAATCCTCAAGTACCCAGATTATTGTAAAGTTTGCATTGCTTTCCAGTGCACACAAATTACTCAGACACAGCCTCAGAAGAGATGTTCAGTACTGTGGAAGTACAGTTACTGCAGTATATACACTAGAGAACAACACTGCCTGGACACAAGCACAGACATTGTAGAACATAGACCTGCTTTTGTGGTACCAGCTTTAACAGCTCTTTATTCCTGGTGGCTGTCGGCTGAAATAAAAAGAAATATAAAACCACAAGAAAGCACAAGGTCCTGATCCCAGTTTTCATGCTGGATGATCGGAAAAGTAAATGTAAATAAGCCTTGTCCTTCTGCAGCTGAACTAAAGAGAAGCTCTCTCGGTACAGCTGCTGTACTAACCCATACAGCGTAGAGTGAGACGTGGACAAGGGACCAAAACACAATAAACAAACAACGGCCGTCTCTCTAGCCAGCTGTGTTATTTGAAAAGCATGCAAGAGGATGATTCTTCCTCAAGCAGTTTTAAGCACAGGTTAAACACACTGGTACCAGTGAGCCCAATCCAAGACTGTAGCAGTGGCACGAAGTAAAAGGAGAGAACATCACGCAGCTGCACTTCCACCAGCAGGCCACTAGATGGCGGTGGTGGTGGCAGGCCCATACACTCCTTCATAGCAGCACGCCTGGGACAAGCCTGTGTCTTGATCCGTAAAGCAAGGGACCTGCAAAGCCCTGAGCGCTCTTCGTTAAAGCAGCACCCTGGTCACACAGAGGGCTTGCCGGGAGCTGCTTGCGTTACCTTTGTTGCAGATGCTGCAGTAGTTGTGCGGACCCTCGCTGTGCTTCTTTAGGTGGTCCGTCATGTAGGCGGCCCGCAGGAACTTGCCACACACCTGGCATGGGATTTTATCCTCGTGGCACGCCAGGTGGGAGCGCAGCCTGTCTCGTGTGGCAAAGGAGGCATTGCAGGTCTTCAAGAGATTAACACAAAAAGCGTTATAGTCATTACTGCCATGGCCTTTCACCTCTTCAACCTGTCGTTCAGCCCAAAAGACAAAGACAGCTTGGTTATGACATCATAGTCGTAAACGAAACACAGGCAGCTTGGTTATGACATCATAGTCCTTAAACAAAAAAAATGTAATCAACAAACCATTATTTTATTTTAAGTGAACAAAAGGCATAAATCTGCAAAAATGTATACAAAACTAGCAGATGAAAACTACTTTATTCCAATTTAAAATGGCTTTGAAAATGTCCTTATCTTTTTCAGAGAAATCTAGATCTGTCCTGCAGAGCATGGCGAGCGAGGCTAGTGCTGCAGCATCCAAGTGTTGAATGGCTTTCTTCAGTGAGGAATGCACACCATCTACTCTAGAGAGGCTGAGCTCATGAGAACGCTCAAACCAGAGCTGAAACATCACACTGCCATGCAAGAAACTCAGAACAGCAAGGGAGATCAGCACCTACACTACTCAATGAAATGTGTTAGAGCTGAAACCTCACACTGCCATGCATGAGAGGCTGAGCATTTCATCCGTTCTCTCCTGTTCTCCTTCCGTCCTTTCACAGGAATTCTCTGCTGCAGCGTTTGCATACCAGCACCTCTCCCCTCACTCCCCCAGACTCCAAACCCCTGTGTAACAGAGCCACAGTGTGAAGCTGATCTGTAACCTGATCTCCCTGTGGCCAGGGGGGGGGCTAGCTCAGCGTTTCTGAATCACTGCGATTCAGCAGCCGCTGAAAAACATGACCTGCTCCCACGAAGAGGCAGTCATGGGTGGGGGGTGGGGGGGTCTGTAATTGAAATGGCTCCTTCTGCCTAAGGAACCATTTTCTTTCACAATGTCTGAAGCTGCAGCTGTAACCCCCTCTCTTGAGGAGCTCTCAGGATAAGAGCGGTCTCACCTGACACTTGTGGGGTCTCTCCGAGGTGTGCACCTGCTTGATGTGTCCGTTTAGGTGGTCCGGCCTACGAAACGAGGAAATCAATAAATAAAAGCACATAGATGGGTGGACAGACAGGCTAAACGGAATCTGTATACACCGTCCTGGTGTGCAATGACCCCTACCACAAACGCGTGACCGGACAAGATCACCATAGTGCACTGGAACACTGCGCCACATTTACTGCCAGCTGCATTTCATTTCAGAAGACCTGCCGTTCTGAACAGAGCTACACAAGGTCTAGAAAACATGCAACAACTATAAACACGCAGGACTGGGGAACACATGGAGAACACACTGATTTTATAATACTACAAATACAAGCTGGCTGTGCTATTATAACAGAGCCTTTGTCTAACTGGCATTGCTTTCAGCATTTTCTATTAGCCCTGCAGGTGATCAGAGGAGGTGAACAGGCGACCACCCAGTCCGGACAGTACAGTGTGCGCAGCGCTTCCATAGCGGCGCGCATAACATGTGTGAAAGGGGCAGGGAGCGCGCAGTCAGCCAAACTGCCTAAATCGGATGAACGCGGAGATTTGTAAACTATGGGATGGATTTTCAGAGTGATTTATCTGAACCTGTAAATGAACCATCTGCTCAGTTGGGATGCAATGGACCCGAATCTATTCACTTTTAAACAGTCAGTCAACGCGTCAGGACTGTGTGTGTGAGAGTGAGTTCCCCCCCCGAATACAAGCCCATCAGTGTCTTACCTGGAGAAACCTTTTCCGCAGGTCTGACACACGTAGGGCTTCCCGACCGAGCCGTCGTGAGACCGAACGTGGTAAGACATCCGGTCCTTCCTCTTAAAACGCAGCCCGCACACCGGACAGGCGTAGGGCTTCTCCCCGGAGTGAGAGAGCTTGTGCCGGTTGAGGTGATAAACGTCCCGAAACACCTTTCCGCAAATGTCGCACCCGACGTGCCTCCTGGTCCTCTCCCGCTTCCGAGTGCCGTCTGCGACCCCGATGTGGATCGGAACCCCGTTTTCGGAGTTGCCCATGCTGTGAAGACTGATGCTGGGCGCGCTGTGCTGGGCTTCGTGGTTCCTGAGCCGAACGCCGTCGCTGAAAATCTTTCCGCACAGTCCGCAGGGGAAGATTCCCAGCTCCTTTGCAACGGCCGGGCCGGCGAAGAGCATGGGATCCACCGCCGGGGCTTTCTTGGGCCGCCCTCTGCCCCGCTTCCCTCCCGCTCCAACCTGAGCGGCGCCGCTCGCCACGTTTTGAAACGGATTCGCCACGGCAAGCAGCGGGGACAGCTGTGTGGGCTTCACGGGCAGCCGTCCTACCGTCTGCAGACCCGCAGGAATCGCAGATGGGCTGCTGTCTGTCAAGGAAAGGCCACCCGTCGCTTGGGTGTTAACGTCGCTGTCGAGCGCCTGTTCATTGGTCCCGAACACGGACCCCACCAAACCGGACCCATTTGCCATGTCCGATGGAAACCCCAGATCGGGCGCTCCGGTTCGGAACAGAGCCAGATCACCCCTAGCCGGCGGGACCAGGATCTGGACATTGGATTGCTTGATAACCTCCTGGCATATCCGAATCACGGACCTCATCAGGAGAAACTTGGCGGCTGTCATTAGCTCGGGGAAGCACTCGAGTCTGACGACAATCTTCGAAGTGTACGCGAAGTCTAAAATGTCCTTAAAAACTTTGCCGCTGATCGTGTGCATCTCCAGCTCTTTGGTCTCGCCGCCCCCTTCCGCCTGACAGCTGAAGACCGACTCGAAGTACTCGCTGCAGGCCGCCAGCACGGCTTTGTGAGCCGGGAAGCTGTCTTCCCCGACCCGCAGGATAACATCGCAAAACCTTCCTCCATTTTTCCTCTGGTCGTTGAGGTTGTGAAGCATCTCGTCGCTGTGTTTACTCACCTGGTAGGTGTACGAGGAATTCCACGGCTGCTCCGAAATGCGCTCCATGGCATTCGTGCAGAGTCCTCGCTAAAAAAAAAAAAAAAAAAAAATACAAATTCAATTAGGAGTCAGACACCAACCCCACTTCTTTGCATCTAAAAAAAAAAACTGTTTGCAGAAAAATGGCAGCCCCCCAGCTTCCTGTGAACTTTCACCTTCCATTTCGAGGGGGGTAAAGGTGGAATCGCTAATCGCTGGGGGGGGGGGGGGGGGTGTTGTTTTTTTTGTAAGTAATAAAATGCCGCGAAGAGTACGCGACGCAAACGTTCTTTAAGTTGAAACTTAACTGAGTCTGACCTGCTCCCACGGCCAGAAGATTCGTTTCTTAATAAAAAAAAATTTTTACACTTATAAAATAAAAAAATAAAAACAGACATGATGTTAGGGGGGGGGGGAGGAAGATGTGTTTTCGTGTAAGGTCAGAAAAGTATCGGGGGGGGGGGGGGGGGCGAGAGGAGGAGATCTCTGATCTAACTAGCCCCGAGTCATGTCGAGACCTCCTTGTGATTGGAACGCGTTGGTCCTGCCCTCTACAGTATCTAAATAGTGTAGCCCTAATGACTAAATAGGAGTAATTACAAAATAAATAAATGAGTCTAGTTTTACCACCCTTTAATTGATTGGTAAAACCCAGTTTGCCCTTTATTATTATTATTTTTATTATTATTATTATTTATTATTATTATTATTATTATTATTATTATTATTTCACACACGATTAGTTACTCACTCATACTAAAAAGTAAGATTTTTTCAGTGATCAAAATAAACGAAATGTAAATCTCTCAATATGTATAAATTCATCACGTCTCAGTGCTTGCAGTATGTGTACAATTGAACACACGGACAGAGCCCTGGCAATTAGCTGTTTTTATTAACACAATTTGTGCTTCTGTCTGTCTCTTGTCGAAATGCCTCAGGTTATATATGTCTGTGTGTTCCGCTTGGTGGGCTTTCTCTAATCCTGAATAAAGTTCTCATTTGAAAGTACCCAGCTCCCCAGTGATGCAGTGAAACGTTGTGCTTCACATTGCTGCCCTCACAATACAATCTGCACATTCTGTGATACACACAACCATTGCTAGCTTGTTACTGTATTGGTTTATCCATGCCGTTTGTCTGTGGGAATATGGAACACCAAACTACACTGCCCAGAGAAAATGTGTTACAGCATGCCAAAACACAACGAGGTGCAGTGAATAGTCAGAGTGTACCGGCGCAGTGAATAGTCAGAGTGTACCGGCGCAGTGTACCGGCGCAGTGAATAGTCAGAGTGTACCGGCGCAGTGAATAGTCAGAGTGTACAGTGAATAGTCAGAGTGTACCGGCGCAGGAATAGTCAGAGTGTACAGTGAATAGTCAGAGTGTACAGGTGCAGTGAATAGTCAGAGTGTACAGGTGCAGTGAATAGTCAGAGTGTACAGGCGCAGTGAATAGTCAGAGTGTACCGGCGCAGTGAATAGTCAGAGTGTACAGGCGCAGTGAATAGTCAGAGTGTACAGTGAATAGTCAGAGTGTACAGAGTGTACAGTGAATAGTCAGAGTGTACCGGCGCAGTGAATAGTCAGAGTGTACCGGCGCAGCAGTGAATAGTCAGAGTGTACCGGCGCAGTGAATAGTCAGAGTGTACAGTGAATAGTCAGAGTGTACCGGCGCAGTGAATAGTCAGAGTGTACAGAGTGTACGGGCGCAGTGAATAGTCAGAGTGTACCGGTCAGCAGTGAATAGTCAGAGTGTACCGGCGCAGTGAATAGTCAGAGTGTACCGGCGCAGTGAATAGTCAGAGTGTACAGGCGCAGTGAATAGTCAGAGTGTACCGGTGCAGTGAATAGTCAGAGTGTACCGAATAGTCAGCAGAGTGAGTGAATAGTCAGAGTGTACCGGCGCAGTGAATAGTCAGAGTGTACTGGCGCAGTGAATAGTCAGAGTGTACCGGCGCAGTGAATAGTCAGAGTGTACCGGCGCAGCAGTGAATAGTCAGAGTGTACTGGTGCAGTGTGAAATTCAGTGCCCTTTGTTTGTTGTGCGCATGCGTGTTCGGCTCATTTGCTCAAAGCGGGCTCCCGGCGATTTTGAATGTTCCGCGGGTACGCGCAGAGCTTGTCATCCATGTTAAGCTCCCGCGAACCCCGACCACCTTTAATGATTCAGCAAAAATAAACAACGTAACACAAAAAAAGCTTTTTTTTATGTAATAGTTACGCGTTTTCTAAATGAACAGCACATATAGCGCGTTGCCATAATGTGACTATTATATTAAGAAGCCAAGGCCAACCGTATTTCATGGGCAAGTGAATTTGATACTACACTGGTCAAAGCCACGGCATAGGGCAGAGGCCAATTCAAGAGTAAAGACTAAACATATTTTCAAACGAATAATAACACAGGCTGTGGGTTAAAATCAACTGGTCATGTATTGCTTCTATGCAACATAAACCATAGACCTGCTTTAAATTCACATGTGCGTTATACTGGCATGGACCACCACTGTGATATCATAAGAACACGCAACAGCGCCATCTATTATATTCTACAAAGTATTTTATTTGCAAACCCTTGTGCCGTGCGGTGCATGCAATAGTACCCTGCGGTGTCAAGCGCAGACAGACGGTTCGGTCTCGCTGCAGTGATTCAGCCCACACCACAGGAGGCGGTATTTTTTTTTTTTAAAGCCTCTCCCCGCTCCCTCGCCTCTTCTCTTCTTCCTCCGGGTTTTTGTTTTTCCCAGCGTGAGGGATCGCGTTTAGCGGCTGCGTCGGTCGCGTCTCTGAATTAAGACAGTTGTAACTCAAAAAACATTTAAACGTTTCGACACCGTAGAGAGAGGGAGAGAGGACCCGCGACCAGCCGCTATGAGTTTGCTGGCTAAAATCGCTGAAATCGAGTCTGAGGTAAGGAAACACAGCATGGTCTGTCTGTATAAATACATCATTACAGCAGCGACCACGACACCGGCCCACTGAAGCAGCTCTGGTGAAAAAAACCCAAAGCCATTTGTAAGATGTGGACCGATCACACACCGCTCAATCACAATACCGTCAGCAGGTCTGAGCTCTGGTGATCCTGGTGTTAATGAGATTGTAACTGTCATGCATGGGTACGGTACAGTATATAACTGCACTGTACGGGTTGTCTGTGTAGTTGATAACTGCACCGTGCCGTACCGGTAGTGCAGACTATCAAGAGCCAACCGGGCTATTAAGAACCAGGGTGCAAGGTTGGCAATAAGATTCCCATTGCGTAGCATTTTTACCCATTCCAGGTTTTTCTTGGAGTTTCATTAACCGTCATGTTATGGGCTCCGGTGTGTTTTGCGCAGTAAAATCAGGAATGGATCAAACTGCTATGCAATGGGGGGTCTTTCTCTCTCCCTGAACTGGAGAGCATTAGTAATAAATGAGTGTTTGATTTCATGCGTGCTTCTTACAATGGTTCCAGTTTTAACTGCAGAGTCTTGCCCCCCCTCTCTTGCAGATGGCTCGGACCCAGAAGAACAAGGCCACCGCTCACCACCTGGGGCTGCTGAAGGCTCGGCTGGCGAAGCTGCGCAGGGAGCTCATCACTCCCAAGGGGGGGGGCGGAGGGGGCCCAGGGGAAGGTGAGAGCGCAGGGCTGGAGAGAAGCAGTGACATCCAGTCCAGGTTTACTATGCTATAACACTGTAATATATCTCCTGTATGGGGTAGGTGTTGCTGATTTCTTTCTGTTGTGTCCTGAAGGTTTCGATGTAGCGAAGACTGGCGATGCCAGGATTGGGTTTGTGGGCTTCCCCTCTGTGGGGAAGTCCACTCTTCTGAGTAACCTGGCTGGGGTGTATTCAGAAGTGGCAGCGTACGAGTTCACCACCCTGACGACCGTGCCGGGGGTGATCCGCTACAAAGGAGCCAAGATCCAGGTAGGGGACTCGCCAGCCCTTAGCGTGGCCTTGCCGCTGAGCCTTCAGACCCTCCTATGTGTGTCTTTCCTGTTTGTTTCAGCTGCTCGATCTGCCCGGTATTATTGAGGGAGCCAAAGACGGCAAAGGAAGAGGCCGACAGGTCATTGCTGGTAAGAACCTGCTTCCAAAACACTTTGGGACGCAGCCTGCTAAACTTAGCATGGGCTTCAACGAACAATACAGCAAGTCAAGTCATGAACAGCAGCTTTCTCCACTAACACTGCAGCAAGTCAAGTCTTGTGTTTTGCTGCCCACACCAGTACTGTAAGTTAACCCCCTCCAGGCTGTCTTGCGGTCTGCTTTCTTAACTGTAGCGTACACCTTCAGAACATGGTGTCTTCAGCTCCCGGGCTGAATGTCTCTTGTTTGTTTCTGTTTCTCCCTCAGTGGCTCGAACCTGCAACCTGATCCTCATTGTACTGGATGTGCTGAAGCCACTGGGGCACAAGACTCTGATTGAACACGAGCTGGAGGGCTTTGGGATCCGCCTCAACAAACAGCCGCCCAACATCGGCTATAAGAGGAAGGACAAAGGAGGGATCAACCTGACTTCCACGGTGAGAGGGGACTAGCCCTGCTGGCTACATAGAGAAGCACATAGATCATCACTGGAGCTACACCCTTTATAATGTGCTTGAGTAGCAGTGACCCCGCTGTAGACTGTACTGGACTTTCCCAAAGCTGTGTTTGACAAGCTGTTCTGCTCTGCTGCTCCTTCCCTCAGTGCGTCCAGAGCGAGCTGGACTTGGAGACAGTGAAGAGCATCCTCGCGGAGTACAAGATCCACAACGCTGACATCACACTGCGCAGCGACGCCACAGCGGACGACCTCATCGACGTCGTGGAGGGAAACAGGTGCGCTGATACTGGGACCCATTCAGCACGCAGGCATGGAAACGAGACTCCTGCTGCATAGCACTTTCAACCCCTTCCAGGTTTTACTACCAGCTCGATTATTCGCAGTGTACATCTAACAAGCTCAGGTGTTAAACTCCTAGTAAAAGCAGGAATGGGTCAAACTGCTGTGCAATGGGAGTCTTATTTCCATGCATGGATGTAGGGGAAGGAAGCATGAAGGATGTAGTACAGATAACATACTGAATTTAATTTTTTTTTTTTTTTTTTGCAGGGTCTACATCCCCTGTATTTACGTACTCAATAAAATCGATCAGATTTCAATAGAAGAGCTCGATATCATCTACAAAGTCCCTCACTGCGTCCCGATCTCTGCTCACCATCGCTGGAACTTCGACGATCTCTTAGAAAAACTCTGGGATTACCTTAAACTTGTCAGAATGTAAGCCCTGTGGCAGGGGGAGGCGTTGCTGAGCATGCTTTATCTGATGTTTGTGCAGGTGCAACAAGCAGGAATTTACACAGAATAGCATTGCAGTTACAATTTCAGGAAACAGTTGTGCGTGGAACTGACCCCTTGTGTGTTTGTTACCTTGTTTTAGCTACACCAAGCCCAAGGGCCAGCTGCCAGACTACACCTCCCCAGTAGTGCTGCCAGTGGAAAGGACGTCTGTGGAGGATTTCTGTCTAAAAATCCACAAGACCCTGATCAAGGAGTTCAAATAGTAAGTCGTTTCTATAACAAAGCATATAAATAAAATATATATTTAAAAGATGTGTATTGTGTACTAAAGTGCATCTTTGAGTCTTGCTGCAGTGCATTTGGTAATTGGGTGGTTTCTGTCAACCAAAGTGAGAGGATAGTCTTCTGGGATTGCATAGCAGTGTGATGCAGTCCTGGTTTCACTAGGAGTTTAATAAGACACACCTGAGCTTGTTACCTGTGCACTGGGGCTAATCAAGCTGCTAGTAACTGGAATGGGCGACACTGCTATGCAGTAGAAGTCTTCTCTCCATCCCTGTTTTTCAGATAATATATTTCCTGGCACAATTAGATGAGGGTTAATGTCTCAATCCAGGGTTGCCTGGGAGGGTTGTAAAACTGTGTCTGACTCTCATTCTCCTTCCCTGCTCCCAGTGCCCTGGTCTGGGGTTCCTCTGTGAAGTACAACCCTCAGAAAGTTGGAAAGGATCACGTGATGCACGATGAGGATGTAATCCAGATTGTCAAGAAATAAAAACCAGAGGCTAAGGGCCGGCCTTTTTTACACTGTATTAAATGTATCGCACAAACCTACAAGTTAACGGTGCTGGAGATCAACCTTGTGTGAAAGGGCCCGGGAATTTGTGACCTCCCCCCTTTCTCTAAGGCTAGCTGTGCCTAACCGAGAACAACAGGCTGTGCATACAGCAAGGCTTCCTGTAATAGAAATTGTGACAATGAAACCCTTGCTGAAGTGCCCGTGTTCTTCTGCATATTGGGGGGGGGGGGGTTGACATTGAATAAACCACCAAAAATGTTTTAATTGCAAAAAAAAATCCTTCATGCTTCTGTGGTGCTGTGCCATTTAGTGTAGAAATCAGGATTTCCTTTCTTCATTTTAACAATGCAAAGCAAGGAAGAAATGTAAATATTCAAATATTAGATTCTCTAACTTATTAGGATTTCTGTGCCTATGTGTCATAAGAGTGCCAGATCCCACTCCTGAGTGGGCAATGATTGAGATTAAAAAGCACCCAACAAGTTTGTTATCATTGGAAGAATACAGAAGTGGCATTCTCTCACCCCCATCCCATTGTAAACTGATCGATATACACATCTATAAATACTGTGTATTTAGGGCACCAAGAGAAAGGGAATGTATTTGAGCAATGTTGTCAAGAAGCTGTCGGTATAGATGATGCATACTGACTGCAATTCATTCATTTTATGTAAAACTATTAAACTGAACAATTAATATTAGTGATTGTGGGCTTATTTCATCCTGCTATGACATATTACTCATAAGCAAACTGTTAATTTTGGTTTTAAAAAGCCCATACAAGTTATTGCCTTTTAACCAAAATTATACAGTGAAATGTAGACACCAGTTCCTTACCTAAAAACCAACACAAAACATTTATCCAGCTCTGCATGTCTGGGCATTCCATTACAATGTATGGGGGGGGAGATAAATAAAACTGAACTAGTTTCTTTATAGGGCTTCTATCTCTATCGCACACACACACACACGTATTTCTCAAGGAGATAGACACATTTCCAATACTTAAGTGACTTTCTGATCTTTGCACCTCAGGCCACAAGCATGCTAACGAATGAAGGGAGAGTCCATCTAATCCAATACTCAAGTCTAAAATTCTCTGGCAAACAAGATAATCTTTAAAAGAAATTATGAAACTGAATACCCATTAGAATAACCCAACTTAGAATTGACAACTCCACAGTCTTATGGGGCAGCACATCCATAACTAGGACTGTTCAAGTTTAGCAATTCTGAAAACATTCTTTAAGTTTGTTTGCATGTTACCTTGGACATAAATTCAGTCATACTTGCAGCCCTGTAATGAGGAAATGACCCAGACTGATCCAAGTCCATTCCTGACACACTGCCTGTGTCCTAACGGGAACGAGTACAGCCTGTCCACAAGTCAAAAAACTGAAAAAGCATATATGATAGGGCAATGATGGACACCCTAAAACACTACCAGTAAACCTAATCATAGTCTAGTCATAATGGACACGTCCACGGAGGGTCATGAGCGTGAGGTTATTGGAATGTCCAAATACGGAATTCCACTGGACCTGGTTAATGGAAGGGGCGAGACAGCACCATGTGCAATGGTGTCTTACCAGCTCGAGCCAAGAGCCACGCACCAACATGGTAGCTGCATTACCCAGAGGGATTTAAACAAAACAAGTCTAGCAATCGGATAGAAGGGATTTCAGAATTAAGTTTATTTTTGTTGCCCATCAAGACATAAGCGATGCAGAACACTTGCAAGGTTAAATAAAAAAAAAAAAACACAAGTTTGAGTGCATTTTATTTATTGTTTCTAATATTTGTGCTTTTCATTAAATAGCACATTTTGCAACAATTCCCCAAAATGCTGATCGTTTTTTTTGTTTTACAATAAAGCAGTGCTCTCACCATAGTGAAAGGGGAAAAAAAACAAAAAAAAAAAAATTACCCTAGAGATCAAACTGCCTCCGCCACAGAGAAGGCACAACCACAAAAGATCAAAAACACAACCATTCACAATCAAGCAAACGAAAAAAAAAAAAATCAAAATTCAAAACACACGCACAGAGTTGAAGGGTTCTATTCCAAATGGATCAAAGCTTTTTTGCATTTTCTAAATTCACCTTATTCCCTCCCCCCCCCTTTCATCTGCTCAGTTCTGGGGGAAGACTTCCTATGGGTGTGTATGCTGCATACAGTTTGTCCTGTGAAACTAGAAAAAAAAAAAAAAAAAAAAAAACACAACAACAAACACCTGATCAAACCGACACAGGTTTGCAAATTATTCAGTTATCTTTTCATTCATTGAAAACTGTTAAAAGGAAGAAAAACCATTACATATGCCTTTATTCTATACCCCCCCCAAAAAATAAAAAAAAAAAAATTACCCAACACACAAAAGTAAAAGTTAACTATACAAAACCCACTGTTGAGTTTAAACCAGTACACTTCCTGGCTGCAGTACAAAACCCAAAATGGACTAGACGTTAGTCTCCAATCTCACTTGAGTGCACCCGGTTTCAGCTCTCTCAAAGCTGCACTAGCTACTCTTATATACAGCAGAATGACCTTCTCAAAAAAAACCACCCCACGCTGTGATAGATGTTTTATATGTACACTATGAAAAGATCAGTTTATGCATGTCTGTACACTTTGAACCTATACATTTTCTTCATTGTAAAACTGCAAAAAAAAAAGCCAACTAGGACATTACATAAGTTTCAAATACCAAAAAAAAAAAAAAGTCCCTTGTATCTCCACAGACCATCTCTAGGTCTCTCATTTTGCCGACAACAGCGTCTCTTGGTTCAAGACAAAGGCTGAGCAGACTTGAGTGCTCCCCACACAAAAAGCTATAATTCTATAAAGCTTGTTCATAAAAAAAAAAAGCGCCACAGAACAAAGTCAATAAATACACATTATTCCATCCTTGAAGAATGAAATGTTCTCTCACTGAGAGTCCAATGGTTGGGTGCTTCGTTTTCGGATATTCTTATTGTCGATATTCTAGTTCGTCAACACTGATGACCTTGGCTGGCATGGAAGGCAGGGGCTGCTGCAGCACGTCCGTTCCGAACCACTTGGCGAGGCCAACAGGGGAGCCGTTGCGCTGGCCCTGGTACTGCACGTGCTGGGGGGCGTTGGGGTGAGCGTGCCTGGCTGCAGCGCTGTGCTGGAGAGACTGTGCTAAACTGGTTACTGGAGAGACTGGGCCAGGGGGCACCACCACTGCATTGTGGCAGGCAAGGAAGTTGAGGGGAGGGGGCGGGATGGGAGAGAAAGAAAAAAAAGGTTATTTCAGAAATATTGCTCTCCAAAAATGATAACCACACCATACCAATTATGTTCATTTTATATGTATACTACTTCAGTTACTGTCCATTACAAACCACCCTACCAATTGCAAAAAATGTAATTGTAGACATCTAAAACAATTGTTAGGTTTCTTTGAATTATCTGGCAGTTAACCCTACCTGGTCTCTGCTGGAGCTGCTGCTGCATCACTGCCAGGTGCAGGGGAGCCCCGGGGCGGGAGCCGAGCAGGGGGTGTCCGGCCGTAGGCAAGGGGTAGAAGGGCTGTCCCAGCAAGGGAGGGGGAAGCCCCTGAAGCTGGGACAAGTCCACACCTTGGGGAAACATTCCTGAAATACATAAATGTGCTTTTGAGCAACTTTATTTGGCAGCTAGAACACAGCCAGCCATTGGCTAATTGTACTAAGCACAGGCATATTTTCTTACCTTTAATAACTATTTAGATGCATACATTTAGTAAGTGTAAAACTCAAGTTGCACAAGTTATCACATGGCCTTATGTGCACAAATTGCACAGCAATTGTCTATACTGCAAGTTACATGTACACAAATTGCTCACACGAAAAACTGGAATGGCTCAAACTGCTATGTAATGGGAGCCTTTAAAAAAATTAAAACCTAAAATGTAGATTTAAAACAATTTCTAAAGCTTAAAAAGAAAGAAATTAAATTGTGGTGCATCATATCTAAAGACAGTACAGAACCTCAGTCTGAGCTCTCCCACTCCAGTCCCCCTCCACTCACCTGCTTGCAGCAATGCAGGAGGGAGCTGCTGGGGAGAGAAGCCCTGAGCGAGCAGCCTCTGGACGACCCCGGGGTGCAGCTGTGGGGGTGCAGGGCGCACCAGGGGCACATGCGAGACCAGGGGTAGCGGACACATGGGGCGCGGGTAGGGGGCGCTGGGCACAGGAGACACCATGGTAGGGGTCCTCCTGCCTGCAGAACGGGGCCGGTAGTCCTGGTCCTCAGTGAAGCAGCTCTGGTTGGAGAGCGGGGTGGAGCAGGCAGAGCGCTGGAAGCCAGAGGGTTTGGCTCCTGTTGGAGGGGAAGCATTTTGCTCTGCATGGTCCAAGGAAGAGGTCGGAGAGACACCATTGTCTGGGGGAGGGAAGCAAGACAATTACATTAAAACAAACAAAAAAAAAAGTTACATAACATCTGGGAGATAAATATTGGGGTAATAAAACACACATTACATATGCTTGCATTTAACTGCACAAGCTGATATGAACAATCTAAATCTAATCCATCTATTCACACTTCTTTTAAATCCCTTTCATCACTGTGCACAATTCTACCATGTTAAGTTGCTGATCTATTTTATAAATGCATAAATATATTTAATGTTATGGCAGGGCTTTGTGAACTCCATTAGGAGTTCATACAAACCACTTAAATTTCCGTGGAGACAGACGGTTTGCATTACAGGACTTCATCTTCCCTAAACAAAATCGCTAGGCAGCGTTTTAGTACGAGAGATACCTTCTTGTGATCTAGCTGTCCCTTCCTCTTTGCCATCGGCAGGTTTCACAGTTCCTGGCTCATCTTTGCTCTTCTCCTTGGTTTCATACATCTTCCGGATCACAGAGGTAGGTGTAAAAGAAGGAGATAACTACAGGAACACAAAACACTGGACTCAGCCACGCACAAAGGAAACATCCGCACAAAATTCATTCTGCGCACTTCTCACTACAGACACATTTACAATAAACATTTACTGTATCAACTGAGTCTAGTAATTCTGCTACTTTTCACAGATTGAATAAAAGCAAAGTGAGTGAACAGGTCTTGCCAGGAGTTCAAGTTTTACAATATTTGCTTGCATGTTGGGCACTCACTTGCTGGACAGAGATGGAATAATCATGTTAGGGGGCAACTGTAATGAATACAAATGTCATATTAAAACACAAGTATGGTAGTTGCAACCACATAAAATTTTTCAAATTAAAAAGCGAATGCTGCACAGTTGTGCATGCGAGGTTAAGCAGGCTTATATCAAAGACACCTACCATGCTAGTGACTGCATTCCCTGGAGAACCAGCACTGGCTCTGTGTCCTCCTGGACCAGGGGATCTGGTAACCCATGGCTGCCTAACAGAACAAACAGATATGAAATTATACATACCGATCATTCTATCTAGAGAAAGGAATCTGAAGGACACTTTCTTTCTAGTAATGTAGCAAGAGGCAAAACGCCCCCACTCGACACATTAAGTCTCAAAATGACATACAAGGGTACACCAATCTATGTACAGTAATCCCATCTACAGGTTTCATTTAATCAAAACAAAGTATGCGCACGTGTGGCATATTGTAGAATATTGTATAGGGCCTTGAGTAGGGAGCGAACATCTTTGTGCCCAAAACTATTAGTAAAACAATTTATATAAAAAAAAAAGTGCATCTAATCTTAAAATCTGCTATCAGAGGCAAAGCATCAAATAAAAAAAGTAGTCTTTACAAAGATATCAGCTTATCGTTACCTATTCCTGTACACATCTCTGCCCTTCTCCATTTGCATATTGCCAAACCCTGACTGGTACAGCTGGCGCGCATGCAGGGCTAGATCTTGCTGGAAGGCCAGTGCCTCCAGTGTGGCTTGGTCCAGACCTAGAGCCATGGGGTTCACCTGCCAAGAAGAAACAAGGAGATAAAACCCCTGAACATCTTTTTATATAAACAAAACAACCCAAAGCAGCATACTTAATCCCCTCTGCTTTAAAGTTAGTCTGAAGCACATGCTCTTCTGAAGCATCACTAACCTGGTGAGGACCAGGGCTTGTTTTTCTGCGGAGCCCAGGGAAGCTCTCTCCAATAATCTGCTGATGAGAATCCGGGACAAAACCTGAAACAAAGAGCGGGACACTTCAAAACATCCCACTACTCTCAGGGACAAGCGCAGCCAGGAATTACAAGAACACATGACTATGGATGGACCACTGGAACGAAATGCAGGGTTCACGCAGGGCGGCAGGAGGAGTGTTCAAGGCAGGAATATAGTTTGAAAAAAAAAAAAAAAAAAAAGAAAAAACCATGAACTTCCAACATCCATTGAGACAGGCCAACAAGGAGCAAGGCACAGATTCATCCGTTTTGCATTCCCCTACAGGAGTAACAATACCCCCCCAGATCACAGATCCTCCTAGTAAACACCACAGCCATTCACTGAAGGCTGTGTGCAAGTCTCCCACCCCAACTTTGTAACTGAATTTTTCACCACCCTACATATTTCATTAGTAGAAGTACTAATCCATTTAAATTTCAGAACTTTTATTCAACTTGATGAAAAAGCACAGCACAGACTTACCAGCAGTTTGTTCCAATCGGCCAGGGAAGTAATCTGGGGAAGGAGCTCGCTGTGGAAACAGTGGGGGGGAGGGACCGCGATGCCCTTGCAGAACTGCAAGCGGGTCTGTACTGCCCAGCAAACTGCTCAGGAGGTTAGGGGAAGCAGACCTGCGAGGAGCCTGCGGCCCCAGAATCTCCTGGAGAGAGAAGGTGCAAGTCAAAAACTATGAAGTACCCAAATGTTTGCTAGTGCCTTGTGTTTTAAGATTAAGTTAAATTAACTACAGTTCAACATGTCGATCAAAATATTGATGCCATACATCCTCCAAAAGTAGCATTTTTACAGTAACATTTAGGAAGCCTTACAAAAAAAGTTCTGCCCTAAATGAGCAAGTGATGCATGAAAAATGTCCCCTTTCTGGTCCTGCTTTCGTCACTGCTGCGATACAAACACTTACCTGCAGAATGTTCTTCTGCGGTGCAGATTGCACAGGTACTTCTGAAGGGTGCAGCAGCTGGCTATCCAGGTTTCGCTAAAACAAAAGGGGAGGGGAGCAGCACTGCATGTAAACTTTGTGACTCGATACAGCCCAAGTCCCTGTCCACTTCTACTGAAAAAAAGGATCCTAATAAATGCATAGAAAGGTTCACCAACAGCATTCCAGATGTTCTCAGAAAGTAATCCAGATCGCCTTTCAAACCAGCTACAAGCCACGGTTACCTTATGAGCAAGTCCTTATGAGTGTATGGGTAAGTCTTTCACAAAGGTTTTTTTTGGCTTTGTCAAGAAGTCCAAGATCAATAAGCGACACAACCTACCTTTGAAGAACTGTCCAGTACGTGCCAATTTTTTAAAAAAAGTAAGGAGTTTAACAAACCTGCCCACTTTACTGGTGGAATAAACAAGGGCAGAATTCATGCACAAAAAACATTCAAGTTATGCCCATCACTTAATTATGCTCAAGAGAGAGAAGACCCCCCCCCCGCCCCCATACACCACACCAAGGCTGGTTTCATGTATCTAGATTAGCACCAACATTGAACTACCTTACCAAGATTAGAGCTCATCCGAGAGGGATTTGTGAATCCAGCCATGTCGTTCAGAAAACATTTCAGAAGCGTTCTTGCCAGTACATTATAAAGGAACCAAGGACTTAATTATTGCAAGGTATATTAAAAGAGAACCCTTTAAACTAAGAAGACTCACGTTTCCTTTAGGCAGAGCCGGCAGTGTGCCACCTGCCTTCATGCTGCTAACCAGTTTGTTGAAGGCGGACATGTCCCCATCTCTCTTCACAACAGGGGGCCGGGACCCCACGCCGGCCGTCAGCGCCTCTTCCAACTGCTCAGCCATGAACGGTGTGCCCCGCTTCCTCTCCGCCTCCACTTTCAAACCCTTCAGCCCTGTCTCCACCTCCTCCAACGAGAGCACCACTCCCGAATGTGCTAAGAGAAAACACAATGATTAAACGCTGAAGCTACTTAGAAATGCAGTTCTTGCTTCTAATTAAGTAAAATACTGGAAACTGCTAGCGACGTGTCTGTTTGCACTAGAATATAATGCTTCACATCATTCAGCAGTGCTGGATCAAAGAAACCGTTTCACGTGCTGACGGGACAACGTCGTCACTCTGCGAGTCTTCCTTTACATTTTCAACTCTGCATACAAGTTTTAGAAATGATAATGTCTTAAATTGTACAGGACTAGTATGCTAATCAAATACAGCACATGTGTACATTGGATGCCCATTAATTTATTTTTCTAGTACAAGACTACAATTTATCTTGGGGCAGAGTTTCTGAAAAGAAATTCAAGTGCCTCAAGAGGCAGCGATCATGCTGAATGACGAATCAGAGCAGCTCATATTAAAAGGTTGCCCCTATCCCAACGTGCACCACTTACAGCTCTCCTTCAGTTTCTCTTTGTTGACAGTGAGGCTCGACAAGAGCGGCTTCAGATCAACCTTGGCCTTCTGCAGCATCTCCAGGATATCCACCTTGTCCTTCTTGTCTTCCAAAGACTGGATGGGAGCAAAGTAGTTTGCCAGGCCATGCGCGGAGGACACAAACTTGTGCTCTAGACCTGGGAAGCAGGAACATTACAAACCTTTTACAAAGTCCAATTTGTGACAATAGAGCAATTAAATTATCTGAGCAGCTTCAATCTCCTAGGAGCTACTTAGCCCTGGATCTCTCCCGGCAGCTGCGTTGGATGAGCAAGTAAACAAGTTAAGAGATATTAGGGTTAGCTAACACTAAAAAAAAAAAAAAAAAAAAAAAAAAAAAAAAAAAAAGAGTCTAGTCTATGAACAGAAGCAGCTAGTTTCCCCACACCAGGTAATGGAATTCAATATTGACAACACTAATGCAAGTGAAATGAAAAAATTGGCAAGCATCTTCAAGTAGGTATGCATTGAAACAAGTGTGCACAGGAACAGAAATAAGACTTCTATTGCATAGCAGTTCAATCCATTCCAGGTTTTACTAGGAGCTTGAATAGCAAGAGTGAATAGGCAACACGCTCAGGTGTGTCCCATTAAACCCACAGTAAAACCATAAGCAGATGAAACTGCTCTGCAACAGGAGTCAATACCATTTCATTTAGGCATTTGTGTATTTATTTTTTTTTTTTATGGATTAAAATAGAAATGTTGCTAACTTTACATTGTAGAAAAAGCCTGACCTAGACACCCTTTGTAGGGCTGAGCCGGTACAGACGACTTGCCGGTTCTTTACCTGCTAAACGCTCCAGCTCCTCGTGAGGGGTGGACCGGAGACTGCTGGTCCGACTGGCTGACGGACTGACATTACTGGAGAACCACTGGCTAAACCGACTGGCCGAGGCAGTGCCCTCTCCCAGGACATCTTCAATCATCTTCAGACAAGGAGGAGGAGAGGAGAGTGTTACCAAGGGCAGCCAGCCAGTAAGAAGACTGATAGTTCAGAATGGTATTACACTTACATGAGCAGCAACAAGTCTTCAGTTGGGATGAGATCTGAAGTTAACCCTCTACACACAGTCACAAGTAACCATACCAACTCCCATACTTGACGCGATTAAAGTTGTAGGGTTACATTTAACAGAACAGTGTCCCTTCTCATTTCAATCTTCCTTAATGACACAGACCCCACCCCACATCACTGCACCCAATACATGGAACAGATAGAAATGAAAAGGGACAGTGCATTACAGCGTACTCTGCTGTTCATAAACAGTGATGGGCATAACTTGTTATGAAAACCTTGAGAAGAGTTGACATTTGCATTGGTAATTTTGGAAACGACAGCACCCAAAAACATCCAGGAGGAAAGCCTAGCATCTCCAAGTTAAAAGATATTGCAAGAACAAATCGCTCTTACAACTGGATTACCCATAGACTCATAAGGCTCAGAAATGCAAGACATGATTCAGGCATACCTAAGGAATGTCTTGAGGAGATACCAAGAGCGATGAAAATAAGACAGTTTGCATAGCAAATCCGAGCCACTCCAGGCTTGTGACTTGCTTCTATCACTAATGTCACCTTTACTGCTTGTCCAAGTTCTCAGGTGTGATCAAATTGTAAAACCTGGAGTGGCTCCAACTGCTATGAAAGAGGAGCGCAATTTTCTTCCCTGCACTGTATAAAATATTTGCTGTATTGAACCTTAAATCTGCACACAAGACATTATTTCACATTTTAAATACTAAATAATGGGGTTCTAAAAGAAAGTTACTTTGATAAACAAGATCACTACAACAATAATACTAAAACTTTTAGTCAATATGGAACAAAACGTACAGTGCAAGAGCAAACCATTACACACACACACACCCCCCCCCCACGTTCCCAGTGCGGTGCAAATTCATTTAGAGACGGCACCAAGTGTGTGGAGCCCTTCTTCCACTTCAACCTGTGACTCTGCAAACCCTCCACCACATGCCAGTGCTGTACCGGTTACAGTAGGACTAGCTGTTCACCGTCTGCATGCATTTACGAGGATATGGGATCTTTAGCAAACAAACTTTAGTTTGGCTCTAAAGGCAGAATAGTGGATCATAGGTGATGAGTCAAAAAAAAAAAAAAAAAAAAAGAAAGAAAGAGGGGAGAAACGATTCTCCCCCACCTTTCCCCAAGACAGTGAACCCCAATCCCATGCAGTGCTCCCCAGTCACTTACTGAAGCGAGCCCGGGCACAGTCTTGTCCAGGTTGAAGAACTCATTAAAGTCGAACTCCCCCGGCGCAGAAGGCTCCGGCAACACCACCCCCTGGGGGACCTCCTGATCGGCTGCAGAGTCAGGGGAGAGCTCCACCGCCGGCTCCTCTGCCAAGCCTCCGTTGCACTCAACAGCTGCAGGGAGAAGGAGAAAGGAGAGAGACATGCAGTCAAAACTTGCCAAGGCATTACTATACAGCTTCTCTACTCAAAAAAACAAAACCAGAATTGTGACACTTAAAAGAAACCAAGTAGACAAAACATTTTGGTCATGGCAACGGAATAAGGCAGCAGTGAAAGAACAGCTGGCTACTTCAGGTTTTCCTTATAATTCATTCAAAAAATGTTACGGCTCTGTTAACTTGTGTCCCGACTTGCCTTCTCGCACTGACTCCGAGCGCTTTCTTGAGCGCTTGTATCGCCTCTTGTCCTCCTCTAGCACTTTGTCATCGAAGCCGGTCAGCTCAATGGTTTCAGACTGACTTGTGGGACCCCCAGAGAACCATTCTGGCTCCTCCTCTGTGTACGAGTCATTTCGTCTCCTCTCACTAAAGACACGCTTGTCACCAAAATCCCTCTGTAGGAACAGAAGACAGAGGTTTGAAAATCAGTGGAATCACACCCACATTAATAATAAAAAAAAACACCCTTTAGGAGACCAATTCACATATTGCTATAAAAGTGGTCACTATAGACATGAGGGAATTAGAAATATTTCCCTATCCATCCACTTAAGTAGAAGTTCATATTAATAAGTCTGTTCTTGGCATTTCTAGGTATGAATTAAACATTTAGGTTCACAAGAACTTGCATTTGAAATCAGGATTTAAATGCACAAAACATTGAATAGCAAATTAGCTAAGGACCACCTCAGCTTGGGTGTGACTACCTGGAGTAACTCCAGTGCAAGAGGAGTTACTTTATTTAGAGCTCAGGCCATGTTAACATCAAATTGTAATTCAAAGTGTGTACTAGGGAGCACTGTGCTAGTTTAATATTCCAAAGGGTACGGACTCTGAATCGCTTGTCTTTGTAATCCCTCTCTCGCTCCCTCTCCCTGGGGTGTGGCTCTCTCTCGCGCAGTTCCTTCTCGCCCCGCGGGTCCCTCTCGAACACCCGAGACGCGATGATCCTGCCGCTGCCGATTCTCCGGCCGCCGCCCAGCCGCAGGTTCTCATTCTCCTTGTTCTCCAGCGGGCTGACCTCTCTGCGCGCCGCTGTCGCGCTCGGCACCACGTTCACCTGGCAGCCTCCCCCAAAACTGCGTCTCTGCGGGCTCAGGACCACGTCCAGGTCGTCCTCCTTCACACGCTCCCGGGGGTCTGCGAAGGACGTTTCAACAAACACTGCTACAAATGTATCCAGGGCAGCATAAAAAAATTACCAAGTTCATATTACAGAATACATGCTGCACTGAATCTTGAGGAATGTCAACATTCCCTCCACTGCCACTCTGGGTTTTACTTTAAGCTTTTTTGTTACAGTTTAAATCAAGAGAAAGCCACTTCCATGATGGTCTGCAGACACTATAACCTTCCTCCCCCAACAGAGTGGAAACACTGCCTTCCACCTGTGCCATAGTCTTCCTAGAGGATCAAGAGGGCTGCTCCTTCATCTTTTACATTTAAAGAGAGTGAGCAAAAACATTTTTAAAAGTACTATTACACTAAGGGACGAAGAGATTTAACAAGAACAAATCAGCATTGCATCAAGTGCTCTGAATCTACAAGTACAGTCGGTACCCTGAATAGATACAAACCAGGACTGAAGCACTTTGGGTTTCCAGTACAGAGCGTTTTCTAGACAGAGCGTGTGCATTTGATTCAGAAAGAGCAGCATCACAGACATTGCCTCTTGAGAGAAGAGATTAATTCACCTGCAATCCTGCGTTTCAGGGGTGCTCTGTCATCCGTGTAATTTTTAAACCCATCTACTGGAGAGCTTCTTTCAGAAGCAGGGTAAAGGGATGCGTGCCACTTCTCAGGGTCCCAGACACCATCACTGAGCAAAAGAAAAATCAGTTATGCATGTACACAGCTGTTTATAACCAGAGGCATCTATTAATAGCCACTGTGACCTAGAAACACTGTGCATGCTTATAAAAAAAATAATACACAGCCAAGAACAGATGAATACAGACAGGATGCAATTTAAAATCCACTCCAAGTCCATTGGACAAAGATTCTTAATGAAACATTGCGTCAGCAGGACTGAAGTTTCACGGTTGTCATTGCAACATAAGATTTGCAGCCTATACATAATAATGACCAGATTCAACTGAAGTGTCTTGGCCCGATCATAGCATTGGCAACACTAGTTTGAAGTGAACAGTAACAAAGCAAAACGCAATTTATTCTTAAGCACCTTAAATGCACTGGTCAGTCTCCAATTGCAACACAGCACAGGGAGCAATGCCGGGGGAAATGTTCATGGGTCGACTACATGAGCAGCTGTGAAGGGGTGTGTAACCTATGTAAACAGTGCACATCTGTCCAGTAAAAGTGTTAGCGTGTCAGGCAAATAAATACTCTGTCACAGTACCTGTCATACTTCTCTGAAAGGCATTCATGTCTTTGATTGGACCAGGGGGATTCCTTTATTTCCAGCAGTTCCTCCTGTGGAACACAACACATTTAAACAATCCATCCAGAAGAGAACGGAGCGAGAGGGGGGGAAAAAAAAAAAAAAAAAAAAAAAAGCACCTGGACACTAAGCTTAAAAGGCAGCTAGCTGTATTTGAATGAATGTACCAGATCGGAAGCTACAAAGTGATTTGCAGGGACGTGTTTAGATTTCAGCAACAGCTTTGAACAATACATTTGTACCACTGCACTGGTGTAACCCTGCAGAGTCGCAGCACAGTCACAGAGTCTCAATGTAACTGATACACTTAACACAGTGGGGTTTAGGTCCAAGGATCCTTACAAAAGCACAGGGATGGAAATTTGCACAGCAGTTCCACCCATTGCAGGTTTTACTATAAGCTTCACTGGCCACAGTGTAGAGGTAATGAGCTCACTTGTGCCTTTCTAAAACTCACAGTAAAAGCAGGACTGAACCGAACTGCTATGTAGTTGGAGCCTTATTCCCACCCCCTGGAAATGCATTCAGAATCCAAGGGTGAGTTTCCAGCCTGGGGTTCACCACCGAAACAGCAGCGCAGCCTACCTTTGTGTATCTGTAAGGGTAACATCTTTCCGAAGTCTTCACAACGTCTACTACAGCTGCTCCGTTTTCATGCTCTTCAATGTATTCAACTTTTTCCATGGCTGTTTTCCGTTGGAGACAAAAACAAAAATATTTAAAAATCTGCAAACAAGGCAAAAAACAGTCAAATAAGCATGCTGCTTTACTTTAACCCTAGGATAACTAATGAAATAGTTTGCATCAGAAAATAAACAATGCAGACAAACACATTAGTATGCCAGCGTGTAGTTTTGAGCAGTTATCTTTCTCAGATGTGTACTGGTGTGGAGAGCTCTTACCAAGCCCTGTACTGAGAAAGCTGTGCCTACCCATATACCTGTTACACAGATCAAACAACCTACTTCTTGGAGGGGTGAAAAATACTGAAACAGCCTATTTCTCCCCGAGGTGGGATTCAGGCTAGAGAAACTACTCTGAGCTTTAAGACTCAACTATAGAACTATACTATTAGGGCCAAGTTCTTGGTATGAGCAGTTTAACAGCACAGGTGAAAACCTCACCTGTACCGACTTGTTATTGAACACTGGTAGACATTGCGTTTGATGCAGGCGAGATGTTCTAGGATTAAGATAAATATACAACAGTGAATCGCTAGCTACACCTTTTGGTTGTAAAATAATGTGACAAATACAGTGCTTAGCTAATACCACATCCACCCACAGTATAGACTAATACCGACTATTCATTCGGTTTGTATTTACTCAGCAACAGAAAACGAAAAGTTTCAGGACTAGAAAGTAAACACGTCAACATCCGTTGTGATGTCACAAGCCCCCATGAACACAAACTGACTTACTTCCAGCACATCTCACTTGCTTCCATTGTATGTTTGTTCTTTCGCTATATATATATT
The DNA here is from genome assembly GCF_017654505.1 of Polyodon spathula. NCBI lineage: Eukaryota > Metazoa > Chordata > Actinopteri > Acipenseriformes > Polyodontidae > Polyodon > Polyodon spathula. The sequence continues at coordinate 28,419,489 of NC_054555.1, read as the reverse complement.
GTTTTTATAAATAAAAAGCAAAAGCCAGAGACTTTATTCTGAGTCCAGTAAAAACAGTTAAAAAGACCAAAACCAAAAACATCCAGACGTTTAAAATGGAGAGGGGCTTTGCACTGTGGCCTTGTGCGAATTATACACCCAACCGCGAAACTGACTCAAAGTTAGTGTATACAGCAAGGTATTCACACTTAAATCAAATGAGTAAATATATTAAAAATCTTATCGCCTAATGCAGAAGTCCACCTTCTAATCAAGTTTTCACTGTTAAAGATTCAACTGCACACACAAGTTGAAGCGAGGCAGTGCTTGTACTGTTATATTTCCATGTCCCCAAAACCCAGACGAATGCTTTCATACCTGGCGATATGTGACTGCGACCCCCAGCACCGCAACAAACACACCGGCGCGGCGGGAGACCGCGACTCCTTCGCGTTTACTTGTTTTAAATCGTTTTGTATCACACAGCTCGAGTGCCGGTGACTCGAAGGAAATAGAAACGGCTCCCCTTGTTCTCCCACTCCGCAACCGGCTCCCTCAAGCCGAGGGAAATGTCTCGCCAGCCCTCCCTCCCTCCTTCCTTCCTTTCCCCCTTTTTTCCCTCTCCCTCTCTCTCCCTCTCTCTCTCTCTAAGCGCCGCGGCTTGCTCTCGCCGTGCAGGCGCTCAGTGCCGGTGTGAAAGCCTCACTCTAGCTCGGGGATTGCTCTGGGCGAGTCGGAACAGCGCGGACCTCTCCAGTAACCCACGACTACGGGGCTCGAACCCGGATTATATAGAGGCCGGGAGCCGCCTGACTCCAAATGCAAAGGTATCGCGCCGGCGAACGCGGTCGCCTTCGCTTCACTCAAAAGCATCGAAAATAAAAAAAAAAATGAACTGCTCGCCTTTTGGATTTTGCTGCGGCTGGTTAGATACTTTTTTTAAGTGGAAGCCGCTATTGTTGATGTAAGGACCCCTGCCGGCGAATTGAACAGACGCCTCAATTGCATCACTCGCAAGGAGTCCAATCACAACAAAGGAGCCGTGACGTGCGAGACGGCGTGCGTGTTGGTTGGCTATAGTGACGTGTAGAAATGGTTTATATATGCATATATAATTATTTACTTTTTTATTTAATTAATGCATTTATTTGTACTTCTCGAGCTGCAAGTGCAACGATTTCTAAAATAATTATCTGCCCATGATTCGTCGTAGTGGAGCATGTACAGAACCCAGTGAAATGTATTGCAGACAACACTGCTAGCTGTCAGTATACTAAATTAGTTACTTCATACAGTTGTCGTTAAGTGAAGCATCAAACATGTCAAATAATACATGTATGATAATACTGTTTAGAAGTTAGGTCTGACAGACTCTTGAGTCCATGCAGACTTTGGCCACTCAGCAATGCGCGACGCTGTCACCATTTTTAGTAGCGTCTTATCAAATTGGTCCCCTAAATCAACCGTAACCCTCGTTCTATTTGAACACATCTAATATGACATGTGTGCTTTCCCCCGTCATTATCAGTCTCCACCAAACGCACACTGTCGTGAAGGAGACACAGTTTATTTGCCCCGAAAGGTGCCTTCCCTAGAGAGTGCTGGCAGGCACTTAAACTCATTTAAAAACACTGGATGATCTATTACACGCATCTTGAACTGAAGCACAGCTCCTGAACTCACAGTCCAAGCACCTTAAAGACTAATCATACTGATAATACAAATACAACAGTACGAGTCATTGCAATGAACAATGCAACGTACAGTATGCATCTCAAGACACGCAGTTGTACCGGCACTCCTGTAGTTGGCACTAAATTTCAGAGCCCACGCAAAAGCATTGCACTCGTTCCTGGAGGCGTCCAGGTACCATAGTAACCGACGTGTGCAAGGCGTGGTGGCAGAAGTAACAGCAGGCCGGAGGAAGGGCGCAGTCGGGATGTACTGACTGTACCGTAACCAAGGCAACTGTCCCAGGCGTAGCCTGAACCCGAGTGCAAAGACAACAGAAAAGTGTATAAAATAATAATAAATAAATAAAAACACAGCTGCAGACCGTGCACTCGATATCTTCCCAAGCAAAGCAAACGGTTTGGTTCTAATGCAGTAGGGTTGCATTGCATAGCAAGTAGGGCCGTTCCTGGGTTTGCTGTGAGTTTAATTAGACCCGCCAGAGCTTGTTATTCATTCAAGATCACGGATGGTTAATTGAACTCCTAGCAAAGCACAGAATGGCTCAAACTGCTCTGAATCAGAATATCTTGTCAACGTTTTAAAGCAGGTGCACTGGAGATTATATTTCACACTCTCTTATTTTTTTCTCTGAAGCAGTCGCGTTACAAATGACCCCCAGCGAGCTCTGGGTCCGGGGCCTGCAGAGGACGCAGCAGCCCTTCAGCACTGGGCTCAAGGCCTGCAGTACAGGGTTAGTAGCAGGTGGGTGTCATAACTGGGAATATGTGCATTAATATGCTGCAGAATATATGTTTCAATGAGTGTTTGTTGCAATATTCAAATATATTGCAGTGTGTTTGAGTTTCTTTCTTCCCCGTGTGTGTTTGTGTGCGTTTCTCCCAGGCCTGGGAGCAGTGGAAGGAGGTTCTCCAGCGGCTGTGGCTGGAGAGAGAGAAGGAGAGGAGGGCTGTGCTTCATTATCAGCACCGGTGCCTCAGGAAATCCCTCCAGGTCTGGGTCTATCAACAGCACCGCACAGCCAAGAAGTACAGTGAGTGGCCAGGCTGAGGATAATTCTGCAGAACAAACATTAAAAAGGCTGTTCAAATATTGCATTCTGGTCACTAAAGCGCCAACTAAATTGTCCAGGTTTTAATGACCAGGGAGGGGGCTTGTGTGAAAGTTGTGTGCCCCTAACGTTTAAAGTGCTGCTCTCCCGCTGTGTAGGTCTGGCAGAGCAGGTGAGGCAGGGCTGCCTGGTCCAGCATTTTTTCTGTGAGTGGAGTAACGCCTGGCAGAGCAGACAGCGCGCCCGCGGCAGGCAGGACGCGATCGCTGGGCTAGCAGAGCGCATCACCACACATAGGGCGTTCATCCACTGGAGACACTGTATCCTTCCACAGAGGCTGGGCGCTGCAGTGTTACGAGTTCAAGTCAGCAGTCTACTGCAATGGGATGTTTGTCATGTGTTTTTAATTGTTACTTTTCATGCTTTTATTATGTTCAAGGGGGGATGACCATAAAGTGACTCTAGAGACTGACTGCAGTTTTGAGGCTGATCAATAGCGTGCTCTGTTAATTGAAGGTTAAGTGTAAGGACTTCTTCACTGTACACTTGCCTCCAATATTTTTTTAATGTGCATGTTGGATAGTGAAATAATGCAGGAGAACGGTATACATCAAGATTGCATTATAGTATACCATAAGAAATATACTAATGGTATACTGCAAGGAATACGTGATCATATTGGATTCCATCAAATACCTTCTTTTAAGTTCTTTCTGAAAGTTTTTTTTCCCCTTGACTTCTACTCAAGGTGTCACTTTGTGTGCTGAAGATGCAGAGAAGAGTGAAGCTGCTGAGGAGCACTACAGGCGCCATCTGCTGGTAAGGAAAATAACTTCAGAACACAGGCAGTAACTTCCTGGGGCATTACTGTGTCTTGGTTATTCTGAACCAGGAAACAAGACTCCCATTGCATAGCAGTTTGAGCCATTCCAGGTTTTACACCTGAGCTTCTTACCATACACTGGGGCTAATCAAGCTTGTAGTAAAACCTGAAATGGGTGAAACTGCTATTCAATAGGAGTCTTATTTCTATCCCTGTAATAGCAATACTATAAAACAGTAATCAGTGTACACTGATGCTGTGGACTTGTCATGCTCTGTGTAACTTTGTGTCCTGTTCTTCAGCATAAGGGAATGAAAGCCTTGAGCACGAATATCACACTCAACCGCCTCGGTCAACTCCAGAGTAACCTGGCACACCAGCAGCGCCACGCTACAGTAAGAGTGAAGCCAGTGTGTGTGTGTGTGTGTCTTATTAAACCCCTGGTTGCAGAAACTCTGAGTTTGATGTTTTAGAAGTCTATTAAGCACCTCTGGAGGACTCTCTCATTCCCTCCTTCTCTCTTTCCCTCCCCCTGACCCATTTTTTTCTCCATATAAAGGAATGGAAAAAAATTAATTTGAAACTACTTTTTTTCAGCTATTTCAATATTTCATACATGAAAGGGTTAAAGATAACATTTAAAATGACATTTAGTTAATTTCGCGTAAGATTTTTAAATGTGACGGGACCAATATAAAGGTGCTGCTATTTCTCATTCTGTTCTCTGTTCATTTTTTAATTCTCTTCAGGTACAGTAGCTATAAGATTGCAAGCTTAGATAGTGTTACAGCTTTCATGGGTACTGTGCCAGGCCTTGTTTTAATCAATCAGTATAGGTTTTAATAAAGAAGTCCGATCTAATTGTCCATTTGTCTGGTTGCTGACAGAGCCACAGAGAAAAGATTCCCAGCTTTATCTGTTTTGAACAAATTGCTGTTGGCAGCTGTGTTGCCATGCCGTACCGTTTCTAGGCAGGAGGGGCAGCCTAGTTTAACATAAACCATGTGGCAGTTGTTTTAATTCTGTAAAGCCATTGCTTCATACAGTTTGATAAAGATGCAGGCAATTGTTCAGCCTGAAGTGTGAAGAGCAGATCCTGCAGACTGTGCATGTGAAGCCTGACCTTTGTCTGCCATTCTAGTATGTGAAAGTGAGAGGAGGGTGATCCTCGGGGTGGAGACGCACTGCAGGCACAAACTGCTGCACAGAGTCCTGGATGGATGGAAGCTACAGTAAGCAGAGCTGTATGCGATGTGTACCGCTCCAGGGCACTACAAATACTGGCCTGCTTTTAATTGAACCTCTTTCAGTGTTACAGAGCGTGTATGTTACAGTTCTGTTGCAGTAGATTTTTTTTTGGTTTGGTTCAGTCTTCCTAAAGACCCTGAAGGACCAGGAGGAATACTTGGCAAAATCCATGTCTGTGTGCAGTCTAAAAACCCGCCAAAGCTGCTTTATTCAAGCACAACGATAAGACAGAGTGCATGAGGAATTAACAATGAGCGACGAGTCTCGAACTTTAACAAATACTAAATATATACAGTGACCTGTAACAAAAATAAAAACACACACGTGGGGAGCTCACCTCTTCTAGGCTGCTGGCTGCGTACAGGGCTCTGAAAGGGGGGTTTAAATAAATTAAACAGGGTCTTTAAAGCACTGATGGGACTGGTGATGAGAAATCCGTATTCTCACAGCTACAAACACACCTCTGCAATCTCACAGAGAGGCTTATCTTAGTGAAGCAGTGAGGTAATGCTTGAGATTATTAGAAACTAACCCCCTAGTGACCTGGTCATCTTTTGACCCAGAGATATTTCAGCTGTGCCGACTGACCTTGTAAAACCAAGTGATCTAATTATTGCCCTGTGAACGAGAGTAAAGGCCATGGGAAAATGATAGGTCCAAGCAATATACTTCATTGGAATTCATTGTGAAATCACAATTAGTTACATCTAATATATATAAATTCTGATAAGGACGTGTGCTAAAGTTTAACACGCTTTAAACATACGTGCTGCTGCCCAACAAAAGTGTTCCTGTTTTTTTTTTTTTTTCCTTCCTTCCAGAGAGTAAAGGTCAGACCCCAGAGCTGCTGTCTCCAGAGGTCTTCACTGTGAAAAGAGGCCGGCGCGCTCTCAGCTTTGAGGAGGACGGGTATGAAACACTTAGCACACATTCAGGTCGCTCTGGCTATGTGTGTTCATAGGAGCTCTCCTTTACAGGAGGACAGGAAAGCAGGCGTGAGCTTCCTCATGCGCTTTGGTACAATGCAGCATGAGGATGTACTTCAGAGTGCTTTACTGTGCCAAAACAGATATATGTGTGTATTTTTTTATAAAACATCCTTCCCTTCCCCCAGCAGAAAGGTTAATTGAATTGGGACCCAAGGCTAGAACCGAAGGTCGCTGGAAAATCAATGTCTGGCATTCCAGCCTGACTGGAGGTGATGAACACAGTGCAGCACAGACCTGCACTCTTCCTATGGTTGGCATGCTGCCAATACACAAGTGCGCCTCCGCACCCCCCTCCGACACTCATGAGACACGCTCGCTCTGTTTGATACAGCAGATGCACACCAACACTGAAAAGTACAATGTTGTGTCTGCCCAGCTTTCGTTTATTGTGCTCACACTGAAACAATGTCTGTTCATTCTTGTATTCCAATAGAACCTTCCTGGGAGGGATGTTTTTAAAGAGTTTACATGAAAAACAAGCAGCAGCAGCAGCAGCAGCTGTGTTGTTGTGAAAGATTTGCGTTTGTCAGCAAACAGAAAGGTCTCAGCTGGAAGCTATCAGCACCCAGCTTAGGCAATTCAATGAACCAAGAGGCTAATACACACACACAAGATTGTAACACATGCTGATAGTCAGTAAGTGCTAGCACCTGTTCTCTGAAATGATCTTGCATTGCAAGTAATTGCGTAAATGGTAGATAGAGCACTAAACTTTCCACGTGTCAAAGCCTCAGACTCCTCCAGGCACTAGCAAAGGTTACACCACCTACTATAGGTCAAGAACTTGGGCCCTTTTCTATTCCTACCTACACTGTCAGGAACAGAGGGGTACAGGTAGCTCGCTCTGTACGTGACATGCCATTCACAGAAGTGTGGCATACGCAGGGATCCCATTGCACAGCACTTTGAGCCACTCCAGGTGTTGCTAGGAGCTTGGCGAGCCATGATGCACAGGTACCAGTGAAATGTCCAGACCGCTTGGCATTCTGTTTATCCAGTCCGATCTGAGTGCACAGTTAAAGACTAGGCCAGTGTCCCTGGAGCTGACCTTGCTCAAAGCCCTTGTGTTTGTTTGTGTAATAAGCAGAGGAAGGGGGTGGGGATCACAGCGAGGACTGCGACCGGCAGCTAGAAGCGGAACTGCAACAGATCCAACAGGACATGCAGCGTTTCCATGACGACAAGCTAAACCTGAAGTAAGGATTTGTTTTTCTCTCTCTGTCTCAGCAGGCTGTTAACATGTTATATGATCCATGAATGAATGTAATTAAAACTAAAGCAGAGCCACTGATACACAACGGGCTGCCTGAGTCATCAGATCAGATTACCGTTCATTTTCTGGCTTTATCTCGTGCTGAGCGTTTGAGCAATACGCATCACAGAGCACACAGACATTATTTCTTCAGTATCAACTTCATTTAAACTTAATTTCAGCTTTTTATACAAGCTTTACATTACAATGCATTCAAATCAGTCAATCAGTGAAACCCTGAGGGCACGCTTCCCTGCACCTCCCCACAGCTCAGGGCTTACAAATAAACAATCTTCAGCAGGCAATGCTTCGGCAGTGGATCACCTGGTGTGTGTTTCTATACTTTCTTCTGTTGTACAGGACCTGGCACAAACAGGCTGACATGCTGAGAGCCCGGCTGCAGGGAAATGAGGAGGAGGAGGAGGAGGAGGGAGAGGAAGCCCAGCAAATACAGCAGGACCTGGAGGAAGTAAGAGCAGGATCGGGGAATCCGAGAGATGCACAATGCATTCTGAGCAAAGGCAATCAAGAGTTTATTTCCATCCCTGCAGAATACGACTCCCATTGCAGATTGATCCATTCCTGCTTTTACTAAAACACACCTGAGCTTGTTACCTATAGACTGTGGCTGATCACTCTCGTAGTAAAGCCTGGAATGGGTGAAACTGCTAGGCAATAGGAGTCATAATTCTATCCCTGGTTCTGTGAATTCCTAAATAGAATGTACATGTGTGTGTGTGTGTGTGTGTGTGTGTGTGTGTGTATATACACACACACACATTTTAATTTTTTTTTTTTATGCATGTTAATAACAGCAGAAAGATGTTTCTCCTGCAGCTAGTCAGCATTTCTTTTTAATTTTGTTAATCTCTCTAAATAAAAAGGATATTTATTTAGACGGGCAGTTCAGTTCCGACCCTGTGATCATTATTAAACCCGTTCTCCACTTTCTCAGAGAGAGGCTGAAGCAGGAAAGACCTCAGACTGAGCAGCACGCTGCTCGGATTAAAGAGATTCGCAGCATGCTGGCAGCGTGACCTCCCTGCCTTCCTCCATCACAAACAACAAGCAAGCTTTTTCAGGACTGAGCTGGGAACGCAGTCGCAATGGACGTTACAATGGAAATTGTAAATTTGACATGCTAAATTATTTGTTACCTAATTTAAAACTGTTTAAATAAAAAATACATATTTGCACATTGTCCCCCGACTCTTTATAAGGTTAGATTATTATTACTATTTTTTTTTTTTGAAATTCTTCAGAACCCAAAAAATAATGCAAATGAAAACCATCTAAATGAAAATTTACAAAACCCAATTAAGAATAGGCATTTTTAAATTTGTATTAATGACATTTTTTTTATTTAAAACATATGCAGTGTTAAATGAGTACATGATTCAAGTATTTTACATTACATATAAAAAATACTGCATAACTAACTTGAAATCACCCAGTGGGTTCTCTAGTCGGAGCTACTCAGCCTAGAAAGTTCTTAGCATCAACCTGCCCCTTGTTTTTGTAATTTTTCTGCGTGATCAAGCCAGGAGACACTGGTAATGCGTAGAGTTCTGTCAGGGTTCGAGTTCCGTGTATGTGTGCGTGGCTGGTGGCCAGCCAGGTTCTTAAGTGTGACAGAGCAAACAAGACAGACTGACAAGCCATGTCATCACATAGCTTCCACATGGAACAGCAAAACAAAAGCCTATACTGTGTAGATTAACAGCCCCTTATAAAAAAAAAAAAAAAAAAGTACAACCTTTTTGGCACGACAAGGAAACGAAACAGACATGTACTAGAGTTCAGCACTGTGTCTTTAAACTAGTGGATTGTTGACCACCACTAGGTCTCCAGCCAAGACTCAACTCATTAGTAAAAAGTTGTGTGAAGAAAGTTGTGAGAGAATTGTGGCTCCGAACTTGATTTACATAACGTTTTTTTCTTTTCCTGTGTGCGTGTTTCTGTGGGTTTTTATAAAAGGTGCTGCTTACAGTGTATGCAATTTTGTGGGGATTTTAAAAAAACAGGGTGGAAAAAATAATCTTTCAGTGTGACTAAGAATAAAAAACTTCCCTCTGATAGAAGCAACTACTGGCACTGTTCTCATCATAGCAAGCGATGAGGAGAGAGAGAGAGAGAGACAGAGAGAATGTAAAAAGCAGCATGTTGTCTCAAGTACATTCATGCCGGTCCTGGGTAGAAGATAATAACTCTTCCAGTAGTCTGGCGTCTCTCGCTCCTCTTTGCTGCAGCTCACACGTCCCGTTCGGAGTCCTTTTCCGCATCCGTTACATTCCCTCTCATGGTCCCGAGGGCTTCTCCAAAGCGGATCTTCTGCCCAGCGCTGATGTTAAAGGTAAAGTCTTTGGGGGCCTCGAAGAGCAGGACGATGGTGGACCCCAGGTTGAACTCCCCCAGGTGCTCCCCTTTCCGCATGGTCACCCCATCTTTGTTGTTGTTGGAGATATAGCTAAAGTCATTAAAAGATCCTTTGTTGTAGCGAGGGCTGTTTGTGTGTAACTCCTAATAAAACACAAGTTACAAGAGGTTCACTCTCACATGTACACTCGCACACATTCAAGCAGGGGTTTGTGCAGGTCGAAAAAACGACAATCTGTAGGTCAAACGTAATTGAAGACCTCTTCCGCTCTTCCAGACTAACAGCCAGCAGAACAGAAGAGGTGGATGGAGGAGACGACAGTGGAGTGACAGTCTTATTGGAAAATATACCTGTGGCATTAGGTACTGGACAGTGTGCATAATACAGCTTCAGTGAACTCCAGTTTGAGATGTTTTTAGTTGTCATATTGCTACTCACCCCGTCAAAGTAAATGCGGATGGATCCTACATTAGTGGCCCCGACCGCGGTGAGCGAGAAGAAGCCGTGCGTCCACTCTCCACTGAGGACCACACGCTCATTGTGACAGAACAGCTCCTTTATCCAGCGGGCAACGCCAGGGTTCACCGACATGAGGGAGCCTGCAGTGAGCGGGGCAGGAGAGGAGAAGATCATTGCAGAGACAGAGTGAGAGGATAGCCTTGCCTTACTGCAACAACTCATCTATCAGTGGTTCTGGGACCAACGTTTCAATTAACCTTCTCATGCAGGCGACCTCATATGGGGCCGCATATAAAAAAGAGATGACCATTTTTTTTTTTTTCCCCCAATGAAAAACATATTCATTGTGTATCACACTTTCAGCAGCTACTTTCAACAATATATGCATGAAAGGGTTAAACTGACTTTTGCAAGATGGGGACTTCATATTGAATAACCACTTAAAATATAAAACAAGGACACGACTCCAGTGAAGAAACGAACCTGATTCAGATTAAGGGAGAGATGGTGGGTGTATTATACTTCCTGCAGTGTGTCAATGCAATCAACGTTTCTGATCTCTAAAACAAATAAATTCTGAAATGCTCCAATTGTGCATTCAAACCACCCACTGGCAACGGCTGCTACTGGCAACAAACCTTTTTTTTTTTTTTTTTTTTTTTTTTTTTAGACCGCTCTCATTTTCTGAAAGCGTCCATTCTAGAATCTCATTGCTCAGTTTCATTGCTCAAAATGAACGGAGCAAAGCTGGCTGGCTTTCCTCATCACTCTGCATACAAAGCACGTTCCTGGGGTTGAAAGCACTGCATTGCCAGCAATGGAAAGACCCTCCTGGGTGATCTTCCTGACAGATACAGTAGACCAGAGAACAGATTTTTTTCAGGTTTTCAACAGTGCTAACAGTCCAGTAACTGCTAGTTTCAATATGTATAAATATATATTTTACAGACATTAAATACATTTCAGGAGCACTGGATAGTCTACATTTTGAAAAAGGTCAGGTCTTTTCTTCTTTTGTTAGTGCTATAAATAATCTGCATTCTTTTTTTGTTAAATCCTGCTGCACAAAGAACATTTTAACCACCACCCAGGGAAAGCCAAGATCCAGCAGACAAAAGGCAAATTACATTTAAAAAAAAACACAACGAAGCCCTTTGTTGAAACAGAAGTTATTCATTCCCGTGCAATCCTGCAGGACTTAATGAATCAGCTCTCTCAGCTGCAACTAAACACATCACTCTGCATCTTTCTGCTGACCATGGCATTCCCTGCTGGGGTCCCATCAGCTGTTACACGACATTTCTTTCCTACTCGCAGTCTCTGGGCTCAAGCCGGTGGGGTTTGCTGACCGGGTCCTGCATTGCATCAAAAGGCAATTTATTTCCCTGTCATTACTGCAGCAGCGCTGGCTCTCATCTCAGATCACGTGTCAAAGAGTTTAAAACACATCCAACTTGTTTTAAAAAGGTACCAACGCTGTGCAATCGTACATGAAGACGCAGCAACTGCATTGGCATGCAATCCGCACACGCCTGACTGTCAGTGCAATGATCCGCTCAGTTACTGCAGGATCAACCCAAGCAAAAGCCCGCCTCCCCACACCTGTAATCACTTTCACTTCAGAGCCATTGTTTTAGGGTAGCAAGACATGGCTGTCTGGATTAGTGATTTTAAAAGACACAGTTACAGAGTGATGGGTGCTGTGCCATTGACAGAGCCTTCGCTAGGGCGTGGTGCAGAGCCAGGGCAAGTGAAACTGCTTCTGTGGCTCAGGCAGCAAAGATCTTGGGATTCTTTGGTAAAGGCGGTCTTGGGTTCGATTGCCTGCAGCTGTCTTTCAAACCAACACGGCAGTTTATTTAAACAGTACCGTGCAGCACTCATGTGAAATGTGTAGCTAAAACATCTCTTTCCTGTTTTTAATTATTTCTATTATTATTACTGTTATTATTAATAACGGCAGATGCTTTATAAAGCCAGGTTATTGTGTAAAGTAAGCGATGATGTGTTGTTGGGAGCTGGGGGTGTGCAGGGCTCACCTGGGAAGTGGCGTCGGTGTGCCACGCGCCAGTCTGTGGGAGAGTGGAAGCAGTGATAGTCTCCAGGTGCCAGGTAGATCACACAGTGGAACAGCTGGTTACCCTCCTTCGTTACCAGAAGATCCTGGAACGAGCCTGTGTCATCTTCACCTGCGGAACCAATACCCCAGAATACACACTGAAAACCAGGAGCACAGCCTAAAAGAGGAATTCATGTTACTTTTTAAATAAAACAATATTACATTTTTATTCCTGTGAAAATTACTGTATATATACTAATTTAACCACTTAATTTCAGGGATGGAAATAAGACTCCCCTTGCATAGCAGTTTCCCCCCATTCCAGACTGTAATACGAGCTGGAATAGCCCAAGTGTATAAATGCCAAGCTCAGGTGTATCTTATTAAACTCCTAGTAAAACCAGGAATGGATCACACTGCTATGCAACAGGAGCCTTGTTTCGAACCCTGAATTCAGGTTCTCTTTTTCCATGCACCGAGCGTTCCTGCAGTGCTGTGGTTACTCCACATACCGCTGTGCACACATGCTTACTCTTCTTAATGTTCAGGTCTGCCCAGGTGTGCGGGCCGAGGAAGGTTTCCAGGGAATAGGTGACTCCCTTCACCTGCTCCACCTCACAGTTCTTCACCCGCCCGAAATGGAGGATCTTGCCATCCGAGGGGCTGATCTGGAAGAGAGAAGACGATAAAAGAAATCAAATCTGGCCCCCGTCACTTCAAACCCACAGTCACAGCCATACACTCTAGCACAGCACATGCAAGCCTGTCTACCCTCTATATCTGACCATGCACGCTTTCCTGGCGGGAAGGGTTAATGCAGACCACACTGCCCTGGTTCTAAAAGAGCATCGTGGTCTGCATTAACCCTTGAGGTTTACATCAGAGTGCTACACACGGCAACAAAGACACTCCAGAATATATTGAGAAAACGTTAGGAGAAATACAGGCTTGCCCCAGTACTGTCTTCACCAGCGCAGATATAGCTTCACTGCAATGTAGTTTGCTAGGTCTGGTCACACACGTTGCAGGGACAAGCTTCGGAAAGCCAAGAGCGATTAGCAGGATTACTATGAAGGTGGCACACTTGTACTGTTTCTCGCATTAGGTTAATTGAACAAGCTCGACGGGTCTAATCTGACGGTTCAGGGTGAGAATGTCTGTGACGGCCGCAGTAAGGCAGTGAATTCTCTCAGCACGTTTCTCTCACACACAGTTCAAGCTGAATGCATTCACCATTGACAGGCTGACAAATTCAAGTTTAAATTGCATAAAAGAAAAATAAAGACCAATTGATATTTGTGACCTGTGAAAAAAGTCACCCGAAATCTCAAATATATTTTGCATGCACATAGAAGCATTTTATTGTATCTAGTTATTATTATTAATCAAACACAAAGCAATTCAAACAATACATAATGATTGCAGAAAAGATCTTAGATATATATATATATAGTTATATAATATATATATCTAATATATATATATAATTTAAGAAATAAATAATTACTCTAATCGTGAGGTTCTCATTTTATTGTCAAAAATTAATCTTCACTCGACTTCTCTGCACTAGAGCTGAGAGAGGGGGGAGCGACTCTGTCGTGTATAAAAACGAAAGGGACGAACTTGGTTTTCCCGAACTAATACTCGGACGGTATGAAAACGAAGTGATATCGAGAGTTCCGTAATTTGCTTCACGAAGGGCGATGTGTGCTTTATTATACTTTGCTATGCTTTAACTATGGTAAACTTATATAGAGGTATGATATAACAAAAAAAGACAGTCAAAACCAAGCTGTAAAATAACTAAATGAACATTAGAGAAATGCTCGTCAAGGCGTTTTCATATAAAATCCCACAACAGTTTTGCAGCACTGGCAGCAGGGTCTCTCCACTCGTGTGTTTAGCAAGTAAAAGATGAAGCGTCTCACCACACAGTGCGAGTCGCAGACGGGGCGGGCCTGTGGCTTCAGCTTCCTTCTGAAGAACTCGCTGAGGTTCCTGTAGTGGTGTAGCTCCTCCACAGCCGCCTCCTTCATGTTCACCCCGAAGGTCCAGATGTACAGGCTGTACACTGGTTTCCGCAGCCAGGTCGGCAGCTCCACCTGATTGAGCCGGCCCCACGCCCGGGACAGCAAGCGTGTGGGGATCGACTTGTACAGGGCGACCTGGAACACAACAAGCGCTGAGACAAGAGGCAAGAGCACAACACACACACACTGCAAACACATACTGCAAACAGAGACAGACACACGCACGCACACACATACACACACACACTGCAAACACATACGCACACACACACACACTGCAAACAGAGACAGACACACGCACGCACACACATACACACACACACACACACTGCAAACACAGAGAGACAGACCCACACACACACTGCAAACACACACACAGACAGACACACACAGCAAGCCATGCTATAAATAGCCTTCATTTGTTTGACTATCTATTAACTAGAAAGTGAGACTCTGGCACAAGTGTTTAAAGGAAACAAATTATGCATATGAACCTGCAGCCTGTTACATTGCAGAGCTGCTTATTCGTGTTTGAAACAGAGCACATGCAGACTTAAATCAACGACGGACCACTTCCAACCCAAATGAAGAAGGGTAAGTGGAGAATGCATCCCACTGTTCCCAGTTCAGGGTTTCCTGCTGTGCAAACGTTCCGGGGACAATGTAACAGCATGTTTACACAACTCAGAATGTCGGTCATGCAGCTGACACCTGTGCTTATGTTTCACAGCAGTACAAAACAGAGGTCCAGAACCTAGAAGAAAACCAACCAAAAAAACAAAAACGCATGGCTTTGGAACCGCAGCTTCGGCAAACCTAAACTTCAGAACATTTTTTTTGGCCGGTGGAAACGAGGCACACTAAGCAAGTAAAAAAGCAGATGAATTATTTGTTTAGGTCTGCGTGAGAGTTCTGGATGCTGGGGTAACAGAGGCAGACACAGAGGCAGTGCAGCGATACTCGCTTGTACAGTAAACACAGGCGCGTCCCGGGGAGGAGAACACTTACCCTGCTGCTCGGCCTCCATCCCACTTTGGAGAGGGGTTTAAGAGCACCGAAGGGCAGGAAGTAATAGAGGAAGGAGAGAGGCCAGGAGCGCAGCTTCAGGGCAGGCTTGGACATACAGCTCAGCTGACCCAGCCTGCGTCTCAGAGCCAGCTGGGGGAAGTGTAACCTGTGGGATCACACGCACACACACACACAGATCAGATCAGATTGCACAGGGATTATTTCAGTCTTTTCCTATGTGTATGCTATGCATTTACTCCTCTGTATAGCATGCTTCTGCATCATGCTTCACTACATTTTGCTAGATGCTTTCGCTATGCTATACTGCAGCAAAACATTTTATAATGGAGAGACTCCCACTACACACCAACCTACTTCCAACGTCTTCAATTCGATTAGTGCAACAGGAGGCTCAAGATTATCCCAGCCGAACATCGCGACTCACTGTCTGGCTACAACCTCACAGGAGCTCCATGACTCGGGTCAGCAGACAGACTGCAGCGATCTGCTATTCCACTGAATCAGGGGCTGCCCAGTTTCCACAGCCAGCTCTACAAGCGAGATGAAAAGCTCAGCAACACCAGCGCATGGAGACAGGTGTCTAAAGAGGAACCCTGCTAAACTGCCAGCCAGCCAGGTCCCTGTGAGCAACCACCTGAATGTAGGTCAGCAATCCTCCAGTCTGACTGCCTCTCCGTTAGCAAATTAACCTGCCCCGTCTCATCTCGGCAGAGCGAGCGTGGCAGACTGAACGTTCTGCATCCTGTACAAGTAACAAGCGTGCAGATGGGATAATCTGCTGCACAAAATACAAGAGAAATGAAGCACACATCACCACCCAGTTTCCCTGCATGGGGACAGCCCTGTGAACGGAAGCAGCACGTGTAGATGTGTGCACAGCCCTGTGAACGGAAGCAGCACGTGTAGATGTGTGCACAGCCCTGTGAACGGAAGCAGCATGTGTAGATGTGTGCACAGCCCTGTGAACGGAAGCAGCACGTGTAGATGTGTGCACAGCCCTGTGAACGGAAGCAGCATGTGTAGATGTGTGCACAGCCCTGTGAACGGAAGCAGCATGTGTAGATGTGTGCACAGCCCTGTGAACGGAAGCAGCACGTGTAGATGTGTGCACAGCCCTGTGAACGGAAGCAGCATGTGTAGATGTGTGCACAGCCCTGTGAACGGAAGCAGCACGTGTAGATGTGTGCACAGCCCTGTGAACGGAAGCAGCACGTGTAGATGTGTGCACAGCCCTGTGAACGGAAGCAGCACGTGTAGATGTGTGCACAGCCCTGTGAACGGAAGCAGCACGTGTAGATGTGTGCACAGCCCTGTGAACGGAAGCAGCACGTGTAGATGTGTGCACAGCCCTGTGAACGGAAGCAGCACGTGTAGATGTGTGCACAGCCCTGTGAACGGAAGCAGCACGTGTAGATGTGTGCACAGCCCTGTGAACGGAAGCAGCACGTGTAGATGTGTGCACAGCCCTGTGAACGGAAGCAGCACGTGTAGATGTGTGCACAGCCCTGTGAACGGAAGCAGCATGTGTAGATGTGTGCACAGCCCTGTGAACGGAAGCAGCACGTGTAGATGTGTGCACAGCCCTGTGAACGGAAGCAGCATGTGTAGATGTGTGCACAGCCCTGTGAACGGAAGCAGCACGTGTAGATGTGTGCACAGCCCTGTGAACGGAAGCAGCACGTGTAGATGTGTGCACAGCCCTGTGAACGGAAGCAGCACGTGTAGATGTGTGCACAGCCCTGTGAACGGAAGCAGCACGTGTAGATGTGTGCACAGCCCTGTGAACGGAAGCAGCACGTGTAGATGTGTGCACAGCCCTGTGAACGGAAGCAGCATGTGTAGATGTGTGCACAGCCCTGTGAACGGAAGCAGCACGTGTAGATGTGTGCACAGCCCTGTGAACGGAAGCAGCACGTGTAGATGTGTGCACAGCCCTGTGAACGGAAGCAGCACGTGTAGATGTGTGCACAGCCCTGTGAACGGAAGCAGCATGTGTAGATGTGTGCACAGCCCTGTGAACGGAAGCAGCACGTGTAGATGTGTGCACAGCCCTGTGAACGGAAGCAGCACGTGTAGATGTGTGCACAGCCCTGTGAACGGAAGCAGCACGTGTAGATGTGTGCACAGCCCTGTGAACGGAAGCAGCACAGATGTGTGCACAGCCCTGTGAACGGAAGCAGCACGTGTAGATGTGTGCACAGCCCTGTGAACGGAAGCAGCACGTGTAGATGTGTGCACAGCCCTGTGAACGGAAGCAGCATGTGTAGATGTGTGCACAGCCCTGTGAACGGAAGCAGCATGTGTAGATGTGTGCACAGCCCTGTGAACGGAAGCAGCATGTGTAGATGTGTGCACAGCCCTCTGAACGGAAGCAGCATGTGTAGATGTGTGCAGGGAGGAGCTGGTTAATAAACACAGTGCACACAATAGTTGTTAGCATGTCAGCAGTATCTGTACAGTAGACAGCACTGCTTCATTTAAAGCATCCCATTTTAATCCACCCTCACCCCACCCTGGCCAGTAAGTAAGTAGAGCAGGTAGCAGTTCCCTGGAGTTTACAGGAACCTCAATACATCTCCTTAGTAACTGTACTCTGGGTGAAGTGGTACCAGACTAGACATTTTACTTTACTACCTGTAAACTGGAGCCAAAATCATCTTGAGACTATAGCAACTACAATGGACTATAGCAACCGTCTGTGCCCCCCTCTCCCCCCTCCCCCCACAGAGTTTGAAGACAGAGTCCAATATTTGTGGAAGCGCGACACAGAAACAGGAACAGGCGGCTCCACCTTGGCTATGGCATTGAAAAAAAAAACAAATATAAAAACCAAAACTGTTGATGTGTTCTAAAAGCATGTTTACTATCTTCAAACTTTACATAAAGGAATCTGGTTTAATTAATTAATTAATTAATTAATTAATTAATGGCTGAACCAGTAAAGAAGGCAGGTGTTGGAACAGGGCTTGTATTGGACAGTGTACGTGGGTGAACCAGGTCATGTCCTGTTGAAAGTGATGAGCTGTGAATGTCCCACACTGAGCTGGATTCAGGCTCCGAGGGAAGGGGCATTTTGTACGCCCCCTCGTCATCAAACTGGGCCTCAACTCTGCCTCCAAAGAGGAATTCATTACGCTGCCTAACAGCAGGCCTGAAAACACAAGCCTGCCTGCCTGCGTTTCAGAAACCCTAACAGATGGACAACAAAGGCACAGCCGTGCCTGAGACTCAATCTGCATCTTTCTTTGTAGGCATGCCGGTGTCACAGTTAAAATGAAAGCATCAAGAGCCTTGTTTACAGTTGCTATGTAAAGCAGTTCACATCTTTTGATAAATCCTGCAGAAGCGACTGCATTAATTCTGCTCATCCAGCCTTTAAAACAGAGTTAACCCTCTAATTCCTGGGCACACAAACAAACTGGAAAACAACAGACTGGCACTAGAGGAGAAAGAGGCAGCCTAGCCGAGCTGCTATTCTCCTGAAGAGAAAGCATTCTGGGTCGGCTTGTGTTTACATCCAAATCACAGCTTTCTTCCTGTCAAACAGCGATCAGACACCCTGAAAACAGCTGACATCACAATGCCATTACATCAACCACACACACATACACACACTACAATCCAGTGAGCAGGCACTAGCGTTGCACACAATGTTTACTTTTCTGCAGGGCTATTCCTACCCATGTTACTCACCACAGCAGCTTCCTACCCCAGTGCATTTCTGCTGCATTTCCCACATACATCTCAGAATGCTTTCTTAATGCTCCCAGGCTGTGCACAATGTATACCGAGCGATAGATAGAGGGGGGGAGGGATGACGGACCCTTCTCCTCTTTCCCTACTGCCCTCTTTCCACGGCCCTCCCCCTCCCTTTCTCTGCAGACACAGCCTGGCCAATCAGTGCACTATAGCATCCCTGTATCTCAATCCATCCTCTTTAAAACACACACACACAAACAAAAACAAGGTTTTTACAATCCCACCAACAAGAAAACTCCTGTAGCACCAGAACATGCAACAGAATTAAACAGAATCTCTCAGATAACACACTGCTCCCTTAACTAACTTATCGTTCTACTTACCAACCTGCCCTCTCCACCCAACCCTGTTCAAATCCAACACACAGATTACAGTAATCAGGGTAAGCACAAGCTTTTCCCTGCTGCTGCTGCTGCTGGGTAATCCCGTGGAGGCACGGAGACGGACTCTGCACAGCTACAGTACCTGAAGCGGGCTCTCCGGCTCGGGGCAGGCCCCTCTGCCCGGCCTCCCCCCTCTCTGTCCTGCAGGTCTCGCTCCTCCCCTGCCTGGCCGGAGCTGTCGGGCCGCGCCCGCCGGACATGAATTTTAACTTTGCGGAGGTTGTAGCAGCAAGAAGGAGGACTATTGAAAGATCTGCGGCATCTCACCATTTCCCTGGGTTCAGCGGCGGACTCTGCAGACTCGACTGACACATGATCACAGACTGAAGCAGATCCCCCCTCTCTCTCTCTCTCGCTCTCTCCCCCGCAAGCTCAGCCTCCAACACTCAAGCGTGTGACGTAGTCCTGGGTCCCAGCTTCTCCAGAGGCTTCTGCTGACTACAGTAATTTGCTTCCTCTGCTTTGTCCTGGGCTGGCTCAGAACAGAGTGCAGCCTCAATAAACTTCAATTTCCTACAGCAGACAGGCAGGCTTTGCAACAAAAAGAAATTCTCTATGAGAAAGTACTCATTACAAAAGAACAAGAGAATAGGACAGAATAATATAATAATAATAATAATAATAATAATAATAATAATAACCTACAGTAGATTGTTTAAGATTTTAAAGATGTGTTCTGCCTACACAGTGCTTGGGTATTACCTGTTATATGAAACTTCACAGTCCAGGGGTTAGTAAAACCAGATTACTCCACAGTACTCTAAATGAAAATCCATTACTCCCAATGGGCAGGACGGATTTCAGACGCTTTCTTACCAAGATATCAGGATGTTTCATCAGGAAGACGTTCCCATGAACTACGCATTCTTAATGCAACTTAAAACAATATAAATACAGATGAGCTATTCTGTGAAAGCAGCCAGCTGTCCACCGTCTCCTGCATGCCTCTCTCAAGGGACCATGTGTTTGTAAACAAACAGCATTTATAGATCCTCGACGGCAGGGCGTTACTATTTCTGTGTATCTGAATGTAGGTGAATGATGCCGTGTAGCTTGTTACTCTCTTTCTACTATGTGAGTCTTTCACTGTACGCAGCATCTAAACTGTCTGAAGCAGGCATCCTAACACAGGCTGGGTCTTGCTAGAAAGAGCCCATATCATCTTATTTTCTATTTAATCCCCACTGCCTTCAGTGTTTTTAAGCCTCTTCATCCTGTTTGTCCACGACTCTAAACCAATCTCCCCAAACCGCCGTGCCAGAGATGAGCTCATTGCAATCACTAGCTGGGTGACCATTGCTTTTTTACTTCTTTCAGACGGATAACCAAGATTTAACGCTGTAGTCTCTCCATGTGTCTTTCTACTCTAATGCTTGGTGCAGTCAGGCTAGCATTGAAGAGAGTGTTACATTCAGTACTGGACAATACAAAACAGTAAACTTAAACTTATTATTTCATACTTTAAAACAACTATTGAACAGGGTTTTCGAAAAACCCGTTTTAAGCGTTTTATTAATTTATTTACAGCTTGCCAGTGTGTGCTAAACTAATGAGAACTCAAGTTTAAAATAACAATGTTATCCTGCAGTTCATTAATACAGTATCCCGATGCAAGACAAACCTGCAAAATCCCCATTCAGTAACCCAAAGAAGTGAACACACACTGAAAAGTGATCTGACTCGCTCCCCCTCCCTGACCCCCCCGGCCATGGGTTCGAGGGACGCCTGCAATAGCGTGCTGGGCTTCTGTGACGGGACTCAGCCGAGACCTCGGAAACTCATTTCACAGAACTACTGTATAATACTCCACAGGGACAGCAATAAGACTCCAGTTGCAGGGCAGTGTGAGCCATTCCTGGTTTCACTGTGAGTTTAATAAGACACACCTGAGCTTGTTACCTATACACTGGGGCTAATCAAGCTTGTATTAAAACCTGGAATGGGTTTAACTGCTCTGCAATAGGAGTCTTATTTCTCATCCCAGATCCAAACCGCTCACAATAATCCTCTCTGTCTGCCCATGTCTGAATCGCGTGCCCAGCACAAGGTTGATGTGTCCACTGAAGGGATTGGCACTGCTCCTAATTGGCTAGGACTGCTTAGCGGTGGTGTGAGTTGGGGCTGGCTCAACCCCCTTCAGCCCAGCGTGGGTGCTGGCTCCATCACAATGCATATCACCTAGAATATTGTATAGGGTGCTATACGATGCAAACTGATATCACTCCAAGGGAGGGTCACAGAGGCTGCCCACGAGGGTGCTTGCTGGCCACTCTGAACTGGAAGCAAGAAGAGGCTGTGTAAAATTGTCCATTAGTGTCTCAGAATGAACCTTCAATGAACTCACACAGCACAGACATTCCTGTAAACTCTTCCCTCTCTGTGGTCCAGTGTGGCAGCGCCATGCTTCAGTCCACAATGAGAGAGCCTCAATCGATAGAAGGCAACCCTGCACTTGCTCACAGTGTTGAAAAAAAATAATAATAAAAAAAATTATATATATCTCACCAACTACAACATTTTCTTTTTAAACTACTTTTTGTTTTGCTTTGCAATGAAAACCGTTCCCTGTGTTTCTTGGAGGTTCAGTGCTCAACTCCTAACAGACCCTGCAGTTGTGACTGAATAAATGAATGAATGAATGAATGAGAGATTGATTGATCACTGAAAGCCGATACAGGGGATAATGCCACAGTAAAAGCAGCTTCATATTTAACACTACAATCTGCTTCACTCAGTGAGATTATAACCATCTGAGGAGTCAAATCTTTTTTTTTTTCAAAAACCTACAAATAAACTAAATTTTACTATAATCCTTCCTACTCTTTCTAGATATTTGAATTTCTCATTTTACCAGACACGAATGCATTTTTAAAAATACACCGATATAACCGTTCCCCAAGTAACAACAGAAGCATCCTTGACAGCTTTTTAAGTGAGCTATTAAAAGAAAGATCTAGATTTAGACTTTCCTCTCTGCTTTGTATTCTGATGGACTCCCCAGCAAAGGGTTTCTTTCCCAGGGGGCTGGCACATTCCCAGATCTGACCCTCTCACTCTCTGCTCCTTTTCTCCCCTTTCCACTTCCCCTGAACCACCGAAATCAGGAGGCAGTATGATGAAGTAATCCGTCCTTTCTATCAGCACTGATAGCAGATACTTACCACCTGAATGCTGCAATGCAAAGTTTAATTACAGCCCTGCAGTTCCAGCAGGTGCTGTTAATGAGTGCACTCGAGAACACAATGAATTGCTGAGGCTGCAGTGCAGCCCCTGTAACTGGAGATGCCTTT
This sequence comes from Polyodon spathula, assembly GCF_017654505.1. Classification (NCBI taxonomy): domain Eukaryota; kingdom Metazoa; phylum Chordata; class Actinopteri; order Acipenseriformes; family Polyodontidae; genus Polyodon; species Polyodon spathula. The sequence goes on along the minus strand of NC_054555.1, from coordinate 28,397,069 downwards.
ATCAAACACAGGCTTCATCATTCATTGAAGCGTTCTCATTTTAATGGAACTCTTAAATGACCTTTTAAGGCTACTGCAGAACTTTTGCACGGGACTTTGACAAGCCTCTTCTTGGAGATGAGTCACCAACCGTTCCTTTTTTAAATGGCCCGAGTCCAGCAATATCTTTGTTTCTTTTGTTTGCTGCAAGACATCTGTACAAACTGTCCTGGCGCCCTCCCTCCTCCTCTTGCATCAAGCACACAACGACATCCCAACAGGGCTGACAAAAGACACCAAAAGGCTGACACCAGAAGAGCACACAGAGTTCCAACTTCTAAAGAGTGAGGTGCTCTTGAGGAGATTTCTGAGATTTCTCATTCTGGTTCCAGTTCCAAAGATATTGTTAAAAACATGTAAATGTGTGGAGGGGTAAATAACAGACTGTGGAAACTGGAGGATACATAAAACACGTTATGCAAAGGAAAAATATCTGCCAGAGACTGTGCATAAGATATGACACTTAAACGATGCTCTGACTGTGAAACCTGTGAAACCAACCTTTACAATTAACGTTAACAAAATAATCAATAATCTCCAATGCACAGTAAGAGTTTTATTACACAGTGAAAGCCATTGTGTGCTTGTATATGAACAATGCTAATTACAAATTTAACAAAGCTTACAATTTAAAAAAATCTGTAATCACATGGTATGTGCAAACAGGTCAGTGTATATGTCAGGATCCCAAGCTGAATTAGGACCCCATCGGCTTGGGGTTAAGTTACATTTTTAGACAGCCCAAATCTCGTCGTGTTCTGCTTGGGGTTGTCTTGCCGAATGATCCCCTCGAGATGCAGCACATTCACTTTACCCAAAGCCAGTCTGAAGAAGAACCGATCATCCCTTTGTGTCAAAGAGAGACTAGTCTGAATTACCCATCTGAGTTTTCATCTCTTCATATAAAACTGAGACTGGATTATTCTCCAGGGAAATAAATACAATACAAAAAAAAAAAAAATACAAATAATAATTTAAAAACAACAACCTGTTAATGCTGTAATACATTTTTGAACACATCAATTCTAGTTATCAAATGTATTTTTGACAGAAATGAATGTTTTTAACGATCAGTTTTACTAAACTGAACAGTACTCTGTGGAACTGGATCCCTGATATTTCTATCTGGATCGTCGGCAAGAGCCATGCACTCGATTTCAAAGGAACCCGTTCAGACACCTCTACGTCTGAATCATTACCCACCCAACGACTCGCATTATTATTATTATTATTATTATTATTATCAGTCATTTAGCAGACGCTTTTATCCAAAGCGACTAACACAGACTAAGGGTGTGAACTATGCATCAACAACAACTGCTGCAGAGTCACTTCCAACACGACCTCGGTTTTATGCCTCATCCAAAGGAAGTTGTAAAAGATCACATGAACAGCTAGCCTTTGTGCATCACCTCACTTTCAACAGTCATTTCTTCACTAAGCTGAAAAAGTACGTCACCAAATAAAAGGTACAAATTCAACACATGGCTGGGTAGCACAGAATAAAACAAACAAGGAGAAACTGCAAGCTGTTAGTAGAAAAACAAGCAATACCCAAGACTTCAGATTCCTTTCAGCTTTCTCTAAACCGCTAAGAGGATCCCTCTCAAAACGTCATGTATCAAAGACTGGACTAAAATGATCACGCGTCTCTGTTGTTTCAATGTTATTATACTATGTTTCACAGGCTATACATTACACGCAGGTATCTGTATTACTAAAAAAGTCACTTTAGCTTTAAAAAAACTACAGTATAAAACAAACAACAAAAAAGATTAACCACTAACCTTTCTGATGGTTTAGCAAACTGATCTAAAAGATCTCTAAAGCTTGAAATATTAAAGTCACACACAGTTGAGGAAGGCAGAGGGTGCTGGGTGCTTAGCAAGCTCCACACAGAGAAAGTTCTCCCGAGTCCTTTCCAAACTTCAGCCCAGTTAAGCAAGGACAGAAACTTCTAGCAGCTGTTGTGGCTGACTAAATGACTCACACACTCTTACTCAGTGAACAGAGCTGTGGCGTACAGCAGGAAGCGCTATTTATACAGGCCCTGCCCTTCCTACTGCATGACGAGCACACACACTTCCCCTTGAAGGGGTCAGAGGGTGCAGAGCACAGCTGGAGGGGTGAGCTGTGCGGTGGAGAGGGGATGAGTTGGAACTTGAGGATAACATGTTCCACCCTCCCCTACGGCAGATTTCTGTGCTATTGGGAAATCGTTCAACGAAGGAAAAACACACACTTTTTTAAAATATCTAGATCTTCCACATAGCACAGGTCTAAGGCCGGAGACACACAAGCAATTAAAGCAATTTTTTCTTGGCATCTCAAATGGACAACTTGAGTTCAAACACATTTTCGACTGGCAATCGAGTTGCTGAAATATACCACTGCACAATTTTTCTCCGTGCCTGTGCGTGTTCAGCCTGACAGCAAGTCTGAATCTTTTTACTTGGCTCATGATTGTTACACACATAGTTTTCATCAGTGCAGTAACACAATTCTGTTAGTGCATTGACGAGGGCCAGTGGCCTCTACACGTCTGCGTGAATGCGCGTCACTGTTTTAATTCACAATGAGATTATAATAATAAATATATAAGCTTAACAGCAGATACCTGGTGGCTGCTTGACTTTTTTTACGACATTCTGTATATTTACTTCAGCCTATAACACAACGTCAATTCAAGAACATTTTAGCATGCTCCTTTTCTTTCAAATACACATATAGCTTATCTTATTAAAAAGGGTATTTAAAGAAAAACCCTATTAAATGTAATAAAACAATTACACATGAATGATATAAGAAAGCCTTCTTGCCAAACGACAGAAACAGCCGTGACATGTACAGCTCCAGTAAGCAGAAAAGCACAAATGACTGTTTGAATCCCAACATACTGATTAAACTTTAATATTTTATTGCACAATACTGTCTCAGCAGAGACTCCATCAATCTGATGTAATTAATCATGAAAAGAGGAACTGGGTCTAACTGACGCAATCCCCAAGGCTCCCACAACAGCCGAGTCTAGAGTTACTGCTCTACAGAATCGACCACAGGGACGCGGTACGAAATCTTCACATGTTGCTATGTTCCTGTATCTTGCAGACAGCCAGTAGAATCCCTCTCGGACACGCCGATGCAGTATTTGGTAACTTAAAAACTGCTTCTGATTCACCGTCACTAACATTATGTCATCTTCAAAAAAACAAAAAAAAAAAAATTTCAATTCGGGAGCAGTGATGCATTTGTCTGAAGAAAGTGGGAATAGTGTATTTTTAAGCTGGGATTGATCTAGAAGTGCTTGAATTTGCACAAGCCCGGGAAATCGACCAAACACACCACCACCACCGCACACCTCATCCCCCTGCCTGCCTGCCAAATATGTCAAGTGTCATTTTTAGATCTGGTGTTTTTATCAATCGGTCATGCCAACGTGTTGTTCCCCTCGGGGCATCGTGCACACAGCATTGCCACTGTTAATGTGACCTTCTAGAACTCACTGCCCAATCCCGAAACATCACCGACACTTCAGAAACGAAGCTGCCCAAAAAAGTGCTTTGCTTGATAAAAAACAAATGTTGCACACACCATGGAGCACAAAGTGCATCCTTCTGATAAAAATAAACAGCTTAAACAAACACAGCAAGTCCCAGCTGTGCCTGGGGCTTGTGCAATAAAGGTATAGCGTGATCTTCCACTTCAAACCACGCACTGTGGAGCCACCGTTTTAGGTCTTTCATAAAGCACTCCCTCTGTTTAACTGCCAAGTTTTAAAAGCACAGCAATTAAACAGTACAAGCAGGAAGTAAACTGTAATACAGCCTGTCGTAATGCAGAACTGTGCAGACAGCTCCAGAGCCAGCTAGAGCTTCATTCCACTCAGATGGCTGTGTTGTTTCGCTGTGACCTCTTTGCATGTACAGCAGACCAGAGTACAGTAAGATGGGGCATCTCAGACCGGGTGATTCATGATGGCACTCTTTGTGCATCGTGGAAATGCAGCTTTAGAAACAAACAGACACGCACGCACGCACACACACACTGAAAGCATGTGAATCAAAGCCCTCAGCGCATCACTCATCCTCTCACAGGACTCTCACACTTGAGTTCAGATACTGGATATTCACAGTATGGGTTTATTGAACGGGATATGGAAAGGGTATAGATTCACAGTATGGGTTTATTGAACGGGATATGGAAAGGGTATAGATTCACAGTATGGGTTTATTGAACGGGATATGGAAAGGGTATAGATTCACAGTATGGGTTTATTGAACGGGATATGGAAAGGGTATAGATTCACAGTATGGGTTTATTGAACGGGATATGGAAAGGGTATAGATTCACAGTATGGGTTTATTGAACGGGATATGGAAAGGGTAGATACAGTGAAAGCACTGCTGTCTGTGTCAGCACACAGTACCCCAGCATCCAAAACACGCTTTAACAGCTTGTCCAGTTAACATCCGCCCAGGGAAACAACAACACAAAATACAAACACACACTTTCAAAAGGCACAAAACAAAGCACTTTCACTGTCCAGAGAGCTGCAACCTCTCCACCAAAACAAACCTCCTTTCACAGACAACAGAGCGGCTCTGCTTCACTGACACGCAGGGAATGCTTTTAAAACCCTTTACAAGCAAGCTACGTGTGCTGCAGTTAAAGACCACTTTTGTAACCGTTCACTAAAGCTCTTGAATATTTTTGGAATGGTATTTTCATAAAGGATATAGGGGTTATGTTGTGCTTGGTGTGATATATTGCCTGGGTACAGTATAATAAAAGCACTGTTTATCAGACATTTCTGTTTATACACACTATGGGTAATACAAAATCAAATGTGAGAATTGCAATATTGTAAAGTTGGGGTACAGCAAAAGCAATCTATCCTCGCACATGTGCAGCAGCTTCTGCATCAGGGGCAGTGATGTTGTTTGCCGTTTGCGTATGTTGCATGTTCAAGGACTAAGCTGCAGTGGTGCTGCACACTGCCGCAGTATTCCTCCCACACTCTGCAGAAGGCATGCGTTGACCTGCGAGTGACTTTCTACAGCAGGTATTAAACCGCCTGTTTCTGTGAATCCTGGGCGAGGATTTGTTTTTACATGGAAGAGACCGTGCCCCTGGTGCTTGGCAGAAAAACCACTAAACAGTTTCCCCAACCTGCACTTCATGAGCCACGTGTGGAGGAACCTCGATCCCTTGTCTCTCCAGCTCTCTGTCCTTGTACCATCCATACTGGGAGTAGCCCAGGTAGCCACTGCCAGTGGCTAACAGCACGTGCAGGGGCCGCAGACGGGCCACCGCTCCCACAGAGGCAGCATGCAGAGTCCTCCGACCTGGAACAAGAAGACAGACACAACTGTGAGGCGCTTCACTCTCATGATCAGAGCACAAAGCATGAAGGAGGAAAACCTGAAAATGACACGAGGGGCAACAGAGTTCTTTTTTATCATCCAGCTCCTGTACAAAAGAGTTCAGTCTATTAAATAATCTGGCGCTGGTCAATCTGTGTCAATCTTGCTTTACAGGCACTGTCTTTTTCTCCTCCTTCTGGATGTTGTTGTAGTTTATGTTGGAAGAGCTATAGTGACACCTACAGCCCATGCAGGGTCAGTACATTCCTCCAAGAGCAAAGAGCACATTTTGTCTCTGTAGTGCCCATTCATTTGATAATAACACCCAGCATGTTCATTAACATTGAAAATATTTCTATGCATTGCTATCTTAAAATAGTCAAGTGGAGGGTGATGACACCATTCTCTTAGACTTGCATTAAGAACACTTTTAAAAGCACCTTCTAAGAAAACAAGGATACTGACCACTAGAAAATCTTCGACAGGGTAGTCCCACATTCTCCCCAAACAACCTACAAGAGAGACAGGCAGCGGGTGAATTATTAACAAAACTGGACTGTGTTAAACAGTCGAGTAAATACCGTCATTTTATTGAGGACATCCTTTAAGACGCACTGCTGTGCCTAACGACAAAAAGGAAAGGCAGAACATCTGCAAACCTCGAAGAAATGCTCCGAGAGAACGGACAGCATCCATGCAGAACAATTGTAGCATGTGCAATTATAGTAATTAATAAATCAGTCATACAGGTCGGTTCAACTGATATGCACACAACTTTGAAAAATATGCATGGTCTTTGTATAATTAATATTGCACATACACACATGGGGACAGCTCAGGAGTTTACACTGTGAAGTCCTGCATCATTAATTGGCATGTCTGACGTAACCTCTGTCTCCTAGTTCAGCGCGTGGTTTGTTTGTCTATCAGCAATAATTACCAACAGTACAGCACCGGAACTGAGGACGCAGACAACAGGAAGCAATGGCAAGGTTATATAGCTATTTATAGTCGCACAAGGAAACAATACTTATTTGAGTATTTTTACAGAAGCCCGTGTGTGCCGCTTGAAAGGATAATGTGGTTGTCTGGCACCTGCCGTCTTGAGGAAACAATGAAATAACGGTGAGAGGCTCAGACCTGGGCTTCGTACCCTTCCTACAAACGTTGCAGCCCTGTCGCGTAACACTCGCAAGTGCAGCTGGACCCGAGCGGGGCTGGGTTCCCGTGTTCGAACCCGGCCTGGCAGGCGGTACCAGTTCGTGTACGTGTCGATAAAACGCTCGAATTAAACCGAGTTACCTCCCACTGCAGCCCGCTGCAACCCTCAGCCGAAACACGCACACCTTCACCACGGCCGCAGCCATCTTCCTCGTGTGAGAGAGGCGGTGCGCAAACAGCCAATCAACGACCTCTCAGTGTGAACAGCAGACTCACTCTCAGTGTGAACAGCAGACTCACTCTCAGTGTGAACAGCAGACTCACTCTCAGTGTGAACAGCAGACTCACTCTCAGTGTGAACAGCAGACTCACTCTCAGTGTGAACAGCTGACTCACTCTCAGTGTGAACAGCTGACTCACTCTCAGTGTGAACAGCAGACTCACTCTCAGTGTGAACAGCTGACTCACTCTCAGTGTGAACAGCAGACTCACTCTCAGTGTGAACAGCTGACTCACTCTCAGTGTGAACAGCAGACTCACTCTCAGTGTGAACAGCTGACTCACTCTCAGTGTGAACAGCAGACTCACTCTCAGTGTGAACAGCTGACTCACTCTCAGTGTGAACAGCAGACTCACTCTCAGTGTGAACAGCTGACTCACTCTCAGTGTGAACAGCAGACTCACTCTCAGTGTGAACAGCAGACTCACTCTCAGTGTGAACAACAGACTCACTCTCAGTGTGAACAGCTGACTCACTCTCAGTGTGAACAGCAGACTCACTCTCAGTGTGAACAGCAGACTCACTCTCAGTGTGAACAGCAGACTCACTCTCAGTGTGAACAGCAGACTCACTCTCAGTGTGAACAGCAGACTCACTCACAGTCTGAACAGCTGACTCACTCTCAGTGTGAACAGCAGACTCACTCTACAGTGCAAAGCGACCCAGATCATTCATAGTCAATAAGCAATTGATTTTTTAATATGACGTAGAACAAGTTAGTATAGCTGTAGTTACCTGCAGTTCTTACGTGCCCCTTGGTAAAGCACACAGTTATAGCCTGTGTAGATCAAACAAGACAGTCCTTTAAAAAGGGACTCTGATGCACAGTGAAAAAGCATAGCAACGTTTATTAATGCAAACTAAAAACACAATGCAAGTTAATAAGAAAAACACACAGAAACGCAGGAAAGTGCATTTTACAATGCATATTGATATTCATTTATATTCTGTGTCGCTGTCATTTTTCCACAGTATTTTTGCAGTTTTACCATGCTTTCCCCCATAGCTATACTCTGTGCATTTACCATAGTTTAGCCTGGTTTGCCGTGTTTGTTAACACGCTGTATCATGCCTCACTATTCTTTACAATGCATACCTATGCTTTTTCACAATGCCTTATTCCACTTTGCTGTGCTTTCACTATGGGAAACGGTGTCAGGGTTGACCTCCCTGCACACTGGCCTTGCAGTCCCAGATGTAATGTCACCTGGCCGTTGTGTTTTACATTCCAGCTGTTTGAAGTGTGTCACAGCTGCTCCGGTTGTCTGGTTGTCTTCTCCCTCAGGCAAACAAAGCCGATGCTGTCACCCTGGATGCTGGAGACATGTACACTGCAGTCAAGCAGTTCAACCTGGTTGTGCTGGCGAAGGAGATCTACCTAGACGGTGAGTGTGTGGCTGCAAAGAACCAAGGCACAGATCTACAGCATGCACACCGCTTCTCACTTACTGTGCCATTGCAAACGCAGACGTGTTCAAGCTATGTAATGTCCAGCACTCTGTGTGCAGGCTTTCAGCCGGTAGATGTGAGTTCCTATTCCCAGCTCTTGCTGGCCAGCAGCTCCACATTTCCCCCTATGATCATTTTCAGTGGTAACTGCACTGCGCAGTAGTGCTGTACATCCAGTGGTATTGTATACAGTGGTACATCAAAGTACATTTTCTATAATAGAATAAGAGATTTCTGTTAATAATGAAAGTTGAAGTAAAAGTTATCAAACTATAACCCATCTTGTACTAATAACTGTACCTCTGCAGTTTCGCTGTGATCGTCCTTCTTCACTAGCAAACACCCAGCTGTGCTAAACTTAGGAGACACTCAAAGTAACGCAGTAAGAGTATGTGAGTGAAGACTTTGAGAAATGCTTCAGACTCAGCTTGTCATTACTCATTTCAGTTTCGCAGTAAGCCTGTCTGTTAAAGTGTGCGCGCCCCGTCTCTGTCTCCGTGGGGTCCGCAGGGGGCTGCGTGTTCGCCGTGGCGGTGGTCCGCAATCAGAGCCTGGATGTCCGCAGCCTGCACAAGACCAGGAGCTGCCACAGCGGGGACCACTCCACTGCCGGCTGGAACCTGCCTGTGGGCTTCCTGCTGTCCAGGAACTACCTGCAGTGGTACGAGGAGCAGCCCCTGAGCGAAGGTGAGCAAACACAAGCACGAGGAACAGCTAGACACTGAGTTCAATTAGCGTGCGAAGATGAAGGCGTGATTTACACACACACATCAGTTAGTCAGCAGTTAAGGCTGGACACTGGCAAGAAGAAAAGCATTCTTACCTTACTGTCTCTCCATCCCACCACGCTACTGATGAACCCCTTTCCTCCTCTAACCTCTCCCTCACTTCTGTCCCTATCGCATCACCTCTCCTCTCCTCTCCAGCGATCAGCTCCTTCTTCAGTGCGAGCTGCATCCCCGGGGCTGCCTCGCTGGCCCCCGAGCTGTGCATGCTCAACCAGGGACGGAAATCCTACATCCAGGACAAGACCTACTTGTGCGAGGCCACCGAGAACGAGCCCTTCTACGACTCGGAGGGGGCCTTCAGGTAGCCGGGTTACTTTCACTGGCACTGACATTCCTGATGTAAAGCGCTGGGCAGCGGGACAAGAAGGACTGGGCTTGCTTTCCCATCCCCACGTCACGTATCCCATCCCTCCATACTAATTTGCAGGTGTTTAGTTGGGGATCCAAGAGTTTTGGAGTTTTGGAGATGTGGCCTTCCTGGAGCAGCACAGCCTGCTGGATAACATTGAGAGTAAGTGGCAGCCAGGCTGCACGTGTATGTGTGGCTCGGTCTGTCTGCACAGGGGGACAGGGGGACAGGGGACAGGGGACAGACAACGAAAAACACCTGTCCTAGCAATCTCAATAGGGGTTAGAACCTACAAGATGTGAGATCAAATCAGGTGTTCTACTGGAACAACAGCACGTGCTAAAGAATGGTTCACTGTACTAACGTGTGCTAAAGAATGATTCACTGTACTAACCTGTGCTAAAGAATGGTTCACTGTACTAACGTGTGCTAAAGAATGATTCACTGTACTAACGTGTGCTCAAGAATGATTCACTGTACTAACGTGTGCTAAAGAATGATTCACTGTACTAACGTGTGCTCAAGAATGATTCACTGTACTAACGTGTGCTCAAGAATGATTCACTGTACTAACGTGTGCTAAAGAATGATTCACTGTACTAACGTGTGCTAAAGAATGATTCACTGTACTAACGTGTGCTAAAGAATGGTGTTGGCCAGATTCAATGCCCTGCAGACAGGCAGATCCACCCCAAGGTTACAATACATTCAACAATGCCCTTGGCAGGTTTCGTTTCTTTAGATATATGCAGAACATTGTCGTTGTGGAGACAGAGATAGCTAATGCGGTCAGGGCACAGTGTCCAGGGTGTGCTCCCTCAGCGCTGTATCTCCTCCCCTGCTGACCTCTGTGAATCTCCTCAGATCTGGAGCGGAGCTGCTGTGCCCTGGCAGTCATCGCGCCCCCCTGGCGCAGTGGCGGGAGTGTCACCTCGGCACCGTGCCCCCCAGCGTGGTGATGACACGCCCCGTCCTCACCACCAAGATCTACGACTTCCTCATGAAGTCCCAGATCAGCCGGAGTACACCTCCACTTCAGAACTGCACGGTCGCTCTTTTAATAGGACTGTCCGCCTGCGCTGTAGAGGGGGGATTTTCTGTAGAACTGCAATTTGTTTGGTGACGTTTCTTTGCGGACAGCCAACCGCCTTGCTTTTTGCAACTTCCCCATACATGCATATTGTGATAGGACTTTTATGACGTGAAAATAGTTTATATTTATCAATTAACAAAATGCAAAGTGAGTGAACAGAAGTAAAATCTATATCAAATCCATATTTGGTGTGACCATCCTTTGCCTTCAAAACAGCATCAATTCTTCTAGGTACACTTGCACAAAGTCAGGGATTTTGTAGGCATGTAGTCAGGTGTATGATTAAACAATTATACCAAACAGTTGCTAATGATCATCAATTCAATATGTAGGTTGAAACACAATCATTAACTGAAACAGAAACAGCTGTGTAGGAGGAATAAAACTGGGTGAGGAACAGCCAAACTCAGCTAACAAGGTGAGGTTGCTGAAGACAGTTTACTGTCACAAGTCATACACCATGGCAAGACTGAGCACAGCAACAAGACACAAGGTAGTTATACTGCATCAGCAAGGTCTCTCCCAGGCAGAAATTTCAAGGCAGACATGGGTTTCCAGATGTGCTGTCTAAGCTCTTTTGAAGAAGCACAAAGAAACGGGCAACGTTGAGGACCGTAGACGCAGTGGTCGGCCAAGGAAACTTACTGCAGCAGATGAAAAAAACATCATGCTTACTTCCCTTTGCAATCGGAAGATGTCCAGCAACGCCATCAGCTCAGAATTGGCAGAAAACAGTGGGACCCTGGTACACCCATCTACTGTCCGGAGAATTCTGGTCAGAAGTGTCCTTCATGGAAGACTTGCGGCCAAAAAGCCATAACTGCAACGTAGAAACAAGGCCAAGCGACTCAACTATGCACGAAAACACAGGAACTGGGGTGCAGAAAAATGGCAGCAGGTGCTCTGGACTGATGAGTCAAAATTTGAAATATTTGGCTGTAGCAGAAGGCAGTTTGTTTGCCGAAGGGCTGGAGAGTGGTACACGAATGAGTGTCTGCAGGCAACAGTGAAGCATGGTGGAGGGTCCTTGCAAGTTTGGGGCTGCATTTCTGCAAATGGAGTTGGGGATTTGGTCAGAATTAATGGTAAAATGGCAAAATTTGTGTGCAAGTGTACCTAGAAGAATTGATGCTGTTTTGAAGGCAAAGGATGGTCACACCAAATATGGATTTGATATAGATTTTTCTTCTGTTCACTCACTTTGCATTTTGTTAATTGATAAATATAAACTATTAACATGTCTATTTTTTAAAGCATTCTTACTTTACAGCATTTTTTCACACCTGCCTAAAACTTTTGCACATTGCTGTGTGTATATATATCATACACACACACACATATATATAAATATATATATTTTTAATATATTTTTATCATACAACTGGTTATTTTATTGCATATCTTCTCTGAAAAAACAGCATACAATACATTGTTAATAAACATCTTCTTTTTGTTTGTCGATATTCTGCAGTTCTGCAAACAGGACGTCTGCAGCATGTAATGAACTCCTTTCACCATGAAGATGCTCTGCATCACTAAAGAGTCAAATCCGATCGCTCAGCAATACAAACTCTGCCAGCAAAACGGTTTTACTAATGCATTCTCCGGAGGGAGCAGAACAGGGGGTCCCAGGCAGCTACAAACGGCAGAGGCGTTTGGGAAGACGCGTAAACTGTCACGTTGGTTGTGCAGTAACCATTTTGGATAAATGGGATTGTAAAGGGCTCTCAGTATTGGGTGCTTCTGCTTGTTTCAATAGCTCTTGGGAACGTTTGCAGTATTAAGCAGAAGAAAGGTTATGAGTTAACAGATTTCAATCTAAAAGCAAACTTTAAATCATGATGTTGATTCTATACTCTTTATTCTGTTTTGTGATTATTGTTTTTTTGTGCACCTATTTATTTCATTGTAACTTCAAGCCACATTAAACGCACGCATCATCATACTGACGCCCTCTTTTGGTGTTGAGTGAAGCCGCTTGTCTTTTACTGCTCAAGTCTGCATTTCCACACGTTTTCAGTAATAATTGCGTGGAATGTCTTGGAACTCTTACAATTAATGATCCTACTGTAGTAAATCCACTTCCAAAAAGCACCACCCCAGCCCAAACATTATTTTAAAAAAAATGTATCAGATAAGTGCATTCAAGGCAACTAAGGTTTAAAACAAATGTTACTTTATTTCATAAATAAAAACTAAACCAAAAAAAAGGTCACAATGATTAAACAGTAAACTAGTGTTTCTTTAACAGATGTGCTATTCCTGATCATACAGATAAGAGTTTGAGATGTGAAGCTTCATATATTACACACACGGAGAGAGAGACACGATTCACAAAACCCCAGTGTAATACAGTGTATGATCAAATACACATGGATATCTGTGTGCTGCATTCACACTTGGACGATGCTTTAAAAATTTACCAGCTAATATGTACATCGATTGCCAAGTCAACGTATTTCTTCAAAAACCAGGACAGCAAACAAATGAATCCACTACCTAAAAAAAAGAGGCAAGTACTCACACAAACGCAAAGTTCTGTTTGATAAGGGGGGGTTATAATAATAATATTGGGAGAATGGAATTGGCTTTTTTCTTTTTGGTTTTGTTTAATAAAAGTAAATCACCTGTACCAATAGGGAATCTGAAAAAAACAACCCATATAAACACACAGAGTGCTTGATCATTCCTAGCAGGTGAGCAAGAGTTTCACAATGTGTAAAAGCACATCAGCTTAAAATTAAAAATCACTACCATCTCCACTGAACTGCCCCTAAGAACTGCTGGTGCTCTGTCCCTGTGGAGGAGCCCGTTCCCATGGCAACGGCACACACGCCAGAACGCTGCCCGAGTCAGACATGTCACCCCGAAGCGGTTTTATTTTGCATCGGCCTTGAATTGAGCTGTTACTGTTTCCTTTATTTTTTTTAGCCCTTGGGTTATTTCTCCCCCACCCCCTCACACTGTTCGTATTTCACTTTTTAAAAAGGTATCTAAAAACGAAAGGAAACAAAAGCCAACATCACACACATTTGGGGCAATTTCGATTTTTCTGAATAGGAACTAGCGTTTCAGAAAAAAAGATTTTTGAAATACCAGCTTGTGTTTGTGTGCAATAACCTCTTACTGTTCACAAATATTACTGTCGACAATTGAATTGAATCCAACGTTTGGCTAATAGAACTGGCTGGCTAATGATGTCTAAATATTTGAAATCTAACTACAGGAGGTAATATTAGGCTACAAATATCAGTCTTTTCCTCCTCAAGAAATATCAGAGGAAAATGAATAAATAATACCAAGGAAACAAGTTTCTACACTTGCATTTCACATTGCGATGCTAACAAATGCAATTATTATTTTTCTTTCGTTATAAAACAGCAACAATTATTTTTTGACAGCAACTCTTCCAAAAATACTGTCGTTCTGAAGGCAACCTATTGTAGTGATGCGTACAGGTGAAAGGAAATGTGAACAGCCGTGTTTCTTTAACAGGGATCTAACAACGTGTACAATACTTTGAGAAAGAGCTACATCACTGTTTCCCATTACTTTGGCAAGGCTGAATATCAAAGCGCATTATTTTGTTTAGAATGTGCAAAAAGAACAGACGTTACTGCAACAAAGTACGATAGAAAAAAGAAGAAGGGAGAATGATAATCCGATCCTTGCGGTCGCGTTTTAGTTTTGCAAAGTGCTCGGTTTTGTTTTGCTTTCCTGACGGGTGTTTTAATAAATCCAGCGCACGCAGGCGTAGGTCTTTCCCTCCCCTGTTTTAATAATAATACTGCAGTTACAACTTCACACTCTGGAAGTACCCGATTCACTGCACCAACAGAGACGCTCACAGTTACACAGAGCAGTGGCTGCCCTTACCGCTGCTCCACCACAGATACGGACCAATCCAAGGTTTAGTTTCATCCCTGGTCCAAACTAAACAGCGTGCAGTCTCAAGAGGCAGGGGTAGAGCGTGGGCACTGGAGAGCAGTGCAGGTTTGAAAATAAATACTGAGGTCCCACCAGGAACTGGAGCCACTTATAGAGGAGTGTGGAGACACTGAAGGCAGATAAGAAAAGCAGGGATCAAGATGGGATCAGTGAAGCCAGTGATTTTAAACAGCGGCTCCACACAGGGCTCAGATGTTGATGTGCTCGGTGTTGAAGAAGTGCTCCAGCGCGCTCAGCTTCTCCACGAGCAGCACATCCAGCTCTGCACAGCCCTGCTTCGCTGCCTTCCTGCCCCGCGTGCGGCTGCTCTTCAGCTTCACCCCGGTCCTGGCGCGCCTCTTACGGGGCACTGTGAAGTCCTGGAACTCCAGGACCCTCTTGCGTTTCTGCTGCCCGATGCACACCAGCGTGCCGTTCTTCTCCTTCGGCTCCTCGAAGATGGTTTCCAGGCTCCTGCACAGAGGAAGACGACACTTCAGACTAGAGCCGATTATTGGGCTTCAGCTCTGCGTAGAAATCGGGTGCGGACAGACAGGTAAGGGTCGTGGGTGTGGCTCGGGCTGATTTACTAGTCAAAGTGAAGCCAGTGGAGAAGAAGAGGCTGCCTGGGTTTCTAACGATTGCTGCTTTTATTACACTCCATGGAGAGCAGCGATCCACATGCACAAACCCAAGCAGCTGTTTCTTCACTAGGAATGGGAAATCAGCCCAATGGTAAACGGCCCTCACATGCGAAGAGCATGATTTGAACAATCAGTTCATGCAGCACTACTCGTGACTGACTGTAATAGTTAGCAGGCCCTACTGTTGAAGGCTAAGGCTAATATTCAAAGAAAAAAGAAAACTAAAAAGAAAGAGGATCTGTAGATAGCATGACCTTCTAAACGACCAGAAAGCAGTACAGTGTATTTCTGCCAATACCACCAGCACACGTGATCGGGGCAGCATGCTTCTTGGCTGTGTGATATCATTAAACAAGCAGGAAGGTCCTGACAGGCAGGATGTGGGAGAATTGGGAGAGGAGGAGTTTCCAGTGAGATAACCAGACCTGTTGGAAGGCGGAGACTTGTAGTTTTTGTTGGTGTAGATCTCCTCCAGGCTGAATTCCTTCTTCTTTAATCTGAAGAAAAACAAAAAGCTGCTGAATTCACAGAGTGGCTACGAGGACACAAATGGACTTGAATGTGCCCTATGTAAGACCTAGACCAGCCAGCTGTTTTTTAGTTAGCAACACGCACGCACACACACACACACATTCCCGGTAAGCGCACCTCTTTGGTTTCGGTAGCCCCATAGGGGTTAGACTGTTGTCCGGTTTGGGGACAGTTTTCCGAATGCGGATTTGGGAAACCCTCTTGGTCCTCTGCCCCGGCTCGCTCACCAGGCTCTTCTCGAGAACGCTCTGCTGTCAGGGGGGGTGGGGGGGGTGGGGGTGTGTGAAACACACGACACATGAGCGCGCAAAACACCGGCAGCGCCGCAAAGCAGCGAGCGCTGCAACAGTATCTCCACACCCTTGTTTTCTTCTATTATGAAGGTATTGCATGCGACTCATGTCAATGACAAACTGCTGTAACAAACAAAAAGACCTTCTGTATACTACCGATAAACAAAAAAATCACAACTGTGGCACCAGTTCAAAGAAAGAGACCTGCTGCATGACATTTACAACGTGTTCCAGTGATCTCTGGAGCCATCCACACCACAAAAGAGAGAGCTTATTCCACATGGGGGAAGATCAAAGGTAAAGC